>NC_051271.1:18146796-18281796 GCF_015220745.1 Sebastes umbrosus
GTGTTGACTGACTGAAGGTCTGCACCACAAAAAAAAACAGAAACAATGGCAAAGTTGCTCCTGGATTGCTTACAGCAGGAAATCACGCTTTAAATAATCCGTATACAGAGAGATTGGTTGTTGGGAGAGCTCTTTGTGTCTCCGACAGCTTTTCTTTGACACTACGGGCTCCTCAGATGTCTGTGCTCCTGCCGGCAAGAGCTGCGAGTCCATCCGCTACTGCAGGACTGAATATGAGAGGAGAGTAAAGTGAGGGAGGGAGCAGCTGCTGTACACACACACACACACACACACACACACACATACCGCCACACACTCAACGGTGCAGCACCTATGCCACTTCTTAAAACCTGTAATCAATCATAAAGTGTCTGTCACTCCACTCTGCAGGCTTTACTTCATATTTTCTGAAAGGTTGACGGCTGCCTCCTTTCTTGACACTCAAGAGAATGAGGACGACTGGATTCCCTTTGATTGATTGCGACAGCCAAATAGCTTATTGATTGTAGCTTATGTTCCTGTCGTCGTTTTCACAACAACAATGATTTCTGACAAGATCAATCATCAAATAGCCTCATCAATTATTATATTATAGTATTTAGCCGCTTTTTTTTTTCAATCTGGTAGCCTAACAGTAAACACATTCCTCTTAAAATAAATGATGAAATGCTAAAGAGCAGAAACAGAAACATTGCAGGAAAGACAAACAGAAATGTGTTGAAATGTATGCTTCGTATGTTATGTAGCCTATTACGGGAAGCGTATTACTGCCACGCCAGAAAACAGATCAGTATCATGACATAGGCTTGTTGTAACAATATACTACTGAATGTTTCATTTTATAACTTTTTGTTACAACATAAAGCGTTTCATGTTATAACTAGGGCTGTCAAAGTTAACGCGATAATAACACATTAACGCAAATTCGTTTTAACGCCACTAATTTCTTTAACGCATTCACGCAACTTGCGATTTTTAGGTTGCTGCGGGCTCAGTTTCCAGGCTAGAGTGAAGATACTGGAATCTTAACTAGAAAACCTAATGAATCCATTGGTACCAACCATGTCATACTAGCTTCACAAAGGAGGCTAAATAACGCTTCAAACTTGGAAACTAGGAAAAACTGTCATGGCCATTTTCAAAGGGGTCCCTTGACCTCTAACCTCAAGATATGTGAATGAAAATGGGTTCTATTGGTACCGGTGAGTCTCCCCTTTACAGACATGCCCTCTTTATGATAATCACATGCAGTTTGGGGCAAGTCATAGTCAAGTCAGCACACTGACACACTGACAGCTGTTGTTGCCTGTTGGGCTGCAGTTTGCCGTTTTATGATTTGAGCATATTTTTTATGCTAAATGCAGTACCTGTGAGGGTTTCTGGACAATATTTGTCATTTTTTGTGTTGCTGATTGATTTCCAATAATAAATATATACATACATTTGCATAAAGCAGCATATTTGCCCACTCCCATGTTGATAAGAGTATTAAATACTTGACAAATCTCCCTTTAAGGTACATTTTGAACAGATAAAAAATGTGATTAAATACTTTAAACGATTGACAGCCCTAAATCTTAATAATGGTTGGTTAAGGTTGGCAGAGTGATATGGTGATGAGGTGATGTATCACGTTAGTTGTGAGTGTTCAGTTGTCCGACTGTGGACATGCACATTAAAGTGGCCTTGCTTTATATGTTATGTAACCTATAATGGAAGAGTATTGCTGCGCCAAAAATAACAATAGTCTATTTATCTTGTTATAACGAGAAAAACGTTTCATGTTATAATCTGATCACTAATACAGTCGTAACATGGAACATTTCACGGAGGCACCTTCACCTCGGGCCTTTCCAAACCAACCTAAAGCCGGTTGAGGCGCACCGCCACGGAGGAAATGCGCCTCGCCGAGTTGAATCCATGGATGGAAAAGAGAACTGGATACAGCGTTGGAGGCGGGGCCCCATTCATCCCTATGAAAGTTACTCAGTGGTGAATGAAGCAAAAAAAGCTTGACTTCCGAATATAAAAGAAACCCAGATCTTCCGGCGTTCTTCCACAATCATTGGGCCCATAGAGCAGGCGCAGTAGCATTTCCTTTAACACCGCCTCCCAGCCCTCGCTCCAGCCTTGGTCTCACATGAACAGAGGAAGAAGAATAACTCCCGATTCAGCTGTTAGTGCATTTTACAACTTTTAGGACCTAATAATTTAAATAAGGGCTATTTAAGTGTTCATACTGGGAAGTTGATTCACCTAAAAAAAAATGATCCACTGAGTTACAGACGTTTCTTTCCCAACATAAGTCTATGAGAAAAAGTCTTTTTGGGCCAAATGGCGTCACGTGACGGACACAGAAGTTGTAGTACCCCTGTATGGCCACTATGATAAATTTGCTTCAAAGCCCAGCACTCTTCCTCGGGGGTTGGTTGAATCCTCCGGGTAGACTTTTGAGAAGTGTGAAAATATTTTCGTTCATTATGAATCTGTGACGGGGGTAAATAATGGTCACACTGGAGCCGTCCGTGTCCCTTGCAGCTGATCAATGAGGAATGAAGGAAACACACTTGAATAACAATTCCAAACACAATGCCGGAGTGTTTCTTCTGGCCAGCGGAGCACATCCGCTCCTTCGAAACTGAACAAAGGTGAGCTCTGACCTGCGAAGCCGGCCGGAGATAACCCCGAAACAGGAAACACATGGCTGAATTTGTCCGTCATATAGGCTTCATGGGATTGAAGTGTGATGTGACCACACCTCAACAGTTTTCAAACAGAATTCAGACAATATATGCAGATACTTTGTTGAGATGAACTGTGTGTTTTTATATCCGCTGAGATAGAGCTTTATACAAAAAAATGCATAATGCATGAAGATTTGTAATAATAATCCTGGGAGGCAAAACACACACATAAAACCACACGAACATTCATCATCTATCATTATTACAGATGATTCTTACAACCTGTTACTGAGCAATGCAGACTGTGTGAAACCACTTTCATGCTTTTAACTGCTGCTGGTATTACAGAAAATGTATTTAAATCAGTCAGAGGTGATGGAATAATTGGATAGGGCCCCAGTATTGACCATAGCACACATTCTTTTGTTAATATTGATAACCAGTGGGCACAGAGATCTCTCAGAGGCACAGACCAAAGGAACAAAAGGATCAAATAGAGAGAAATGCATTTTCTGCTAATGAACTTGGGAGGTTAAATTAAAATGGCATGGACAGGTTTCCTATTTTCAGCCCAGTATCAGTGAATTAATAATTCCCTGTCATATAGCGTTTTGATCAAATGGGCTGAGTTTATGCACATGCTGCTGTCGCTCTCTCCACAGTGGACTCACTCATTTGGTCTCAGGTCGACAGGTTGCGTCTCCATTTATAGATGATGAGTTAATGGCTCGTGGCAAAATAACCGGCTCTCACATTTTTAATGTGGGCTAAACCAAGCAGCACATTTTCTCTGGCATGTCTGAACAACAAAGATGGTAAATTTAACTTGATAGGGTTTTTCATAGGTATCGTAAAAACTTCTGCCACAGCTTTGAAACTAGATGCATAATGAAATACCAGAATTCCAACTTTCACAGCAAAGGAAAAAATGTCTTATTCATTATAATAAAGCAATGAACCACTTGGTATTTGAAGAGTTTAGCTCCATCATTAGACACCCACGATGAGAAAAAAAGAAAGAAAAAGACACCCACTCTGTAATATTAACTGCTGGCATAAAAGTTGGTGTTGAAGTTATGAGTCAGCTCAAGAGATATATATTATTTAGTTCCATTTTTATAGACTGAATCATTCATGTTTTTTTCCCCCCATATTCCCCTGGTGAATCTCTTATCTGTATCCAAACAGACAGGCCAACATTGCATTTTGTAATTAAACCTTTTGTTTTTTTCTCACACAGTTTAAAGAGGATCTATTATTCTCATTTTCAGGTTCACACTTGTATTTTGGGTTTCTACTAGAACATGTTTACATGCTTTAATGTTCTAAAAACGCTTTATTTTTCTCATACTGGCCTACTCTGTTGTGATTGGTCAACCGAACCAAACTCTTCGGACTCCGCTCCAGCTCCGCTCTATAGCTTAGTTTGAGGGTGTGCCAAACTAGTCGCTAGGAAGGTATAGAGTGCTGCAGAGATGCATGGATGTATTAAGAGAACTGGATACAGCATTGGAGGCGGGGCTCCGTTCATTCCTATGAAAGTTGCTCAGTGGCGTGTGAAGCCTAAATGGCTCGACTTCCGTCTGGAAAAGTACCCGGATCTTGAGCACATGAAACATGCACAGTAGTGTCCGCTCGGTCAAATGACTCTGTCACGGGGTCCCAACGTCACGCCGTTGTCACGGCTTGTGCTCCAGCCTCGGTCTGGGTCTCATTCACATGAATGGAGGAAGAGAAATAACTCTGGATTTAGCTGTTATTAGTAGTAATATTCTACATATCTGTGAATTTGCCGACACTGTCGCCGTTGCAAGGCAACAGCGGGTACAGAGCTTCAGAGAGCCGGGGATGAGAGAGAGCAAGTGGACAGGTGTCAGCTCCGTGCAAAGCAGCGGAACAAAAACACAGACACATCTCCGACAGTATGATAATAATGCACTTTGCGTGCCTAGTCTGATAGTCTGTAGATATGTAGCCTATAAATAAGATATATTTGGTCTAACCCCAGACCACCTCTGAATGTGGTCTGAGCGTTCAGATCTCAATGCGTCTTGAGTGCGTTCACATCTGTACTTAGAGCTTTCCACTTGTAATCCGATCACTCAGGATGCATGTTAATGCCACGTCTGTACAGGGTCTTAGGATTCATGTACCACTCTATTATGCAAATGTGTTACTTGATGACATCATCACATTACAGAACAAAAGGCAGGACTTCAATCGAGGTGTTTCAGGCAGTTCAGGGGCAGTGTTTTTGTGGGGGAGAGTAACTCCCGTTGGTGTGGACTTGGTAATTTGCAGACCTTTTACATGCACAAAAAACTTGATAACACACTAAAGGAAAGGGAAAAAGCACAAAAGCAATAGGTCCTCTTTAAATAGTTTCCGCATTCATCAACAAGATCAAATTGCCAGTCAATACTCAGGTATTTTTGGGGGTACATACCCCTCTGAAAATGATATGTTTGTAATTCACTTTGAGGACACTTTCACCTGACACTAAGACCAAAAGTTCTATAAACATATGGTTGATGTAATTAGATTAGTGTAGTTCATTTAACAATATTGTGGGTTCAAACTGTTTCCAGCTTCCTCCGTGTAGGTTTCATAAGTATTTTTTTGCCATTGAGCTGCAGGTATTCTTTCTGTAAGAGCAGAAAGCAGCAGTGTTTACTTTTACGAAGACGATGAACACATTCCTGTGGCCTTGAATTGCTGACTAATGAGAACTGTGAAAGATAAGTGTGTGCCAAGATGCTGCAGAGTAAATGCCGGTTGGACTCTCTATAGCTCTTCCGGTGATGAGAAGTATAAGCAGCAGCATTCAGAAACGCTCTTTGTGTTTCAGCCTGTAAAGAGCAGCACAACAAAAGGGCAGCAGCATTCGCCCACATCCTCATGAACACCCGTGAGCTTATGCCCACGTTACAAAAGAAACATGTTTTCTCATGTATCTCTAGTGGTATAAAATCATACGATCATTCATCATAGCTTTATGGTATGGAGCCAGTGACTAAAACTGAAATGAAAAAGAATAATAAGTTATAAGATTGTAAGTGTAAAGTGTGTTACATTCAGTCTTTATTGGAAGCTGTTTTTTATTTTTCAGTGCCAAGTTTTTTGCCAATGCCAATAAAACTTTTTTCAGTTCAGGTTTTGTTTTCAATGCCAGAAACTGACGTCCCTGTCCTGGCTCCATATTATGTGTCCAGGTTTTGATATATTTCTGCCTTCACCCCAACAATAGTTTGTTGTGAAAAATGATATTTGAAAAACAAAAACAAAAAAAACTTTCTAAATAAACAGTGTCCCCACTGAACAGTTTTCATTGAAACTACTTTAAACTGAACCAATTTTTGCAGCAAATGTTCTCACAACATGACTGTTTGTTCATTCATCGATGTCCAACAGATTTGTCATTGTATCATTATCTTCATTGTGCCTTCATTCTGCTCAGTGACGCACCGAGTGAGCTTTGGTGATCAAAAGGTATCTGTCTCCTTTTGAAATGAATTGTGTTCCCATGTACCAACGTGCTCATTGTGTAAATCGTTGCATGCAAAACATTTTTATATACTTATATACTTGTATCAATGTCTGTTCATTACTTTTTCACCATTTCCATATTTATCACTATTAGTTTGTTGTTAATATATGTTGTTGATGTATGTACGACAGGGTCCGGAGGAATAGTTTAGATACTCTGTCTCCCTCCACATGCCACTACAGATGTTTAAAGGGTTCTTGGGTATATGTCATTATGATTGTATATTGTATTTTACATTATGGGTACAGCTAAACGCAACCTCATTCACATTTTTTTTTTATTTTTCTAGGTGTGTATTCCATGTATAGGCGAGTGGGACGGGTGGGTGGACATGTTGTTTGTTTTATATGTATATTTTAGAGCTGTCAAAATCAACGGGATAATAACACATTAACGCAAATTCCTTTTAACGGCACTAATTTCCTTAACGCATTAACACAATCGATCTTTCGGAGGTTATAGTGGGCTAAGCTTTAAAGCTAGGGTGAAGATACTGGTATCATATGAAACTATAAAACCTAAGTAATCCATTGGTACCAAGCATGTCATACTAGCTTGTCGAAAAGGAGGCTGAATAATGCTCCAAACTTGCGCTAAGTTTTGGCGAGGAAAAACTGTCATGGCCATTTTCAAAGGGGACCTTTGACCTCTCACCTCAAAATATGTGAATATAAATGGGTTCTATGGGTACCCACGAGTCTCCCCTTTACAGACATGCCCACTTTATGATAATCACATGCAGTTTGGGGCAAGTCATAGTCAAGTCAGCACACTGACACACTGACAGCTGTTGTTGCTTTCCATTTCCAATAATAAATATACACATATGTTTGCATAAGCAGCATATTTGTCCACTCCCATGTTGACAAGAGTATTAAATACTTGACAAATCTCCCTTTAAGGTACATTTTGGACTGATAAAAATGGTGTGATTAATTTGTGATTAATCATGGACAATCATGTGTTAATCATTTAAATATTCTAATGTAAAAATGTAAATATTATTTTAAGTATGTTTCCACTACATACATGCATGTAGATTCACAGAACAAAAGAACACGTCAAATACCACAAATAATTGCAAAGAAAGCAATAAGCTAAAAACAAAATGTACCTTATTGGTTGACAAAGGTTCACCATCTGAGACTTGAATAGCTTCAGAGTCTGTTCTTCTAATCAACCTCTTAGATTTAAAACAGAGATAAAGTAAAACCGTCTCCAGGCATTTCCTCAAAGAGGGGAGCTGCTGCCAGAATCATCCCTAACAATGTTCAGAGCCTTCTGGTGAAGCCAAACTTTGTAAACTGAAGAGAGAGACTGGAGGAAGTGACCAGGGATTTAAAATGCAGTACATTTAGCTTACAGGTCCAGTTTAGGAACTCATTTAAAATGGATCTGACACAAGTGAATGATGGCAGTCCCCTCGTTGATATCTACTGTGTGGGTTTTGATAGTTCGGCGTCGGATTTCACCTGTTAACAGCAACACTACACAACTGAATTGTATGTTAATGGGCTGCATTGTGCTTTTTTTTCTCCACAGCAACTATGTTCACATCTTTCCCTACATTGTGATATAGTATGGCGACAATGCTACGACATATTTTCATATTTTCAACTAGAGTTACATCCAGGTATCTTCTATTTCATCTTGTCTCCCGTCCGAGGACGACCCAATGATATCAATTCCGATTAGTTGTATTATCACTCTTTTACATCCACTGCTATTGATCCCCCAACCGGTCACGGCAGATGGCCGCCCACCCAGAGCCCGGTTCTGCTCCAGGTTTCTTCCCGCTAAACGGGGAGTTTTTCCTGGCCACAGCGAGCTTGGTGGGTCTTGTTGGGTCTCTAAACTATGGTGTACGGTCTAAGACCTGCTCGATATATAAAGCGTCTCGAGATAACTTCTGTTATGATTTGACGCTATACAAAAATAAATTGAATTGAATTACTAAAATTGAGACAACCGCCGTGCAGTTTCTGTGATCAAGTCCTTTCATTCACAGCGAGCAGCAACTGCAGCGAGCAGAAGGTTTGCAGTTTTCAACATGTAGTCAAGGAAAAGATAAGAGTGGACACATATTTGCTGAGGCGAAGAAGACGCATCTGCACGAGTTGCAAATGTTTCAACTTGAGTGAAAAATCCACACCTAGGGCTGTTTGAAGCTATAGCATTACTTCAGAGCGGCACAGAAATAAGATGGAGAAGGAGAAAGATTGGAGGAAAATAACAGGAAGATGGAGTTCATGGTGAGCTCTGAGATCAGTCAGAGGCTCATCTGACACACAAACGCACACACACTCTTACCTGCAAGCTAGCTTACAACTAATGCCGAAGACAGGCTGCTGCACACTTCTGACTCTGTCTTTAACTTCCTTATTTTCTTTCTCGACAATCTCTCTATTCTCTGCTTGTAGGGAAACTTGTCAGAAACTTGGAAAGAGAAAACACAAAGCAGCAAATCACAGCTGTTGCAGTCCCTACAAGGTAGTAACGCCATAACCCCTTAATGCACACATTATGGGAACTAAAGCCCCTTTTCCATCAAATAGGTCTTGGTAATTTTAGTCCCTGGAACTCCTGTTCCAGGAACTAAAAGGTCCCTTCAGCCCACTGTCGTCTGCGTTTCCACCTCGGTCTAAAGACCTCCAAAGTTTAGGCAAATTAGTCCGTTGACGTATGAAAAAGCAACATGACATGGGACGAGGGCTGCTGGTGGTTGCGGTAAACACAATGCAGTTCAGTATGTCCGCCCGTTTCATCTAAAAAATACAGAAAAACATAAACGGAACCGCTGTGAAACAAACATAACTTTTTTTCTCTCTCTCATTCACAGCACCGCCACGCTGTCTCCCTCTTCAAACATTACTGCCCTCGCGATCTCTCTCTCCCTACATCCCTCCGTCTGTCTTTATTTCTAATGAGTCGACAGCAGAGCCTAGCTTTACTTTTAATGTTATCAAACAAAGAGACATGTTCTCCCCTCGTCCTAAAATGGACCTAAATTGATACTAGAGTACTTCCTTGTTTATGAATGAATCGTGAGCTGAAGCCGTGTGTTTGACCAATCAGCGATGGTCATCCCTGCAAACTCCACCCCGGAAGTTCTGACACTTTCAGTCAGAAAGTACTACCCCCCGACCAGGGCCTTTTTGGGGGGTAAAAAATGTCCCGGAACTTAATTTAGACTCTGGTCCCTGCATGAATGTATTAAGAGAACTGAATACAGCGTTGGAGGCGGGGCCCCGTTCATTCCTATGAGAGTTGCTCAGTGGCTCATGATGCCAAAATGGCTCAACTTCCGAATGGAAAAGTACCCGGATCTTCCGGCGATCTTCCGCATCCATTGGGCCCATGGAGCAGACGCAGTAGCGGTCACATAGCTCGGTTACGGGGTCACAAACATCACATTGTCGTCACGGCTTGCTTCCTCCGTCTCATTCACATGAACGGAGGAAAAGAAATAAATCTGGATTCATCTATTAGTGCATTTTACAAGTTTTAGGACCTAGTGATTTAATTAAGGGCTATTCAAGTGTTCATACTGGGAAGTTGATTCACCTAGAAAAAATGATCCTCTGAGTTGCAGACGTCACTTTCCAAATGTAAGTATATGAGGAAAAGTCTTTTTGAGCCCAATGGCATCACGTGACGGACACAGAAGTTGTGGTACCAGCCACTACGAAAATTGGGATCAACGACCAGCGCTCTTCCTGGGTTCTAGGGTCCCTGCTGTCGAAACACAATGAGTTCCTCTAAAGGTTCTTAGTTCCGGGATAACGTGGAAACAGGGTTTAAGAGAACCACAGATGAACCACCAACATGTGCTATGAAAACTCTTTTGAAATAGCACTGTATTATCTACGCTGACATGCACAAAAAATCTTGAAGGCCATGTTTTTCATTTGAGGCGAGAGGTGATTTATTTACTGTAAGTAAAACTGATGTGACAACTAAGCAAAAACGGGGTGACAACACGAGTTCTTAGCAGTAACTGTAACGCAGTTTGACAGTCATAATCCAGCTGAAAGCCCTCTTCATGGATGTGAAAGTGTAATTCATCGACTGACACAGTGTTCATTCTCTGCACAGCTGAAACAAGCTGTCTTGATTGCTTGAGTCAATAACTTTCACCCTAACACAAGTGTGCTGTGGGTTTCTACAAAGTGGTTAATGGGTTTTTCAGAGATACACATCCACTCATGCGGCCCCAAGGACTTATGGAAACAGACGCGATCATTTAAATGAGGCAAAAGAAGAAAGTAAAACCATCCATTTTCATTCTGAGTGGACATTTATTCTCTCCAGGGTCCACTTCAAAGACAGTGGCTGGTGTGCGAGTGCGTGTGTGTGTGTGTGAGTGTGTGTGTGTGTGTCTGACAAACTGATCCTTTACATGTGTGTGATGACCAGAATCCTTTTGTTTCTGTACGCTGGCGCTGTTAACATGAAGACGTGCTTTGAAGTTGCCAAAGTAAAGGATGTAGATGTGCACACACACACACCGACCCACCAACTCAGTATTATGCCAAAGTGTGTAATAGACCCGCCTGTCCACAAGAGAAAAGCATGTCAGCGTCACATTTTTGCTTCACCGAGGCCTGAATATTACACGCGTGTATGAAGGTGCAGTACCAGCAGGGGGCAGGTTTAAGAAAAACATCATGGTTGGGCTTAAAATAAGTACGTAGACTAAGTAGCCTACAATACATACGGAAATAACGTAACATAAGAACGGAAAACGCATCACAAACATCAATAAAAAACATGCCACTAACGTAACAAAACAAAACACCCGTCTCGAACAGCGGTTGCCTGGTTGAAAGTCCTGTGTTTGTTGGACCCATCCGATTCCCCTACTGCCCTCCATAAGCCTTCTTTCGCCCTGTTTATTCACTAGCTCTGAGCATATTTACATTTACATTGCAGTCAGTACAAACTGCATGGCGTACAAATGACACACCAAAAGCAAGAACATCGTATCTCTTATCGCACACTTTTGTCTTGAACATTATCGTATCATCCATATGCCTTTTTCATGCGACCGGGCTGAACCAGTGGATGACGTAATACAGTGTTCCCCACAGGATTTTATGAGACTGTGGTGGGTGAGCCCCAGACCTTCTAGGGGGGTCCAGGGGCATGGTGCCCCAGAAGAAAAATGTGTACATTTTAAAGTTAAATTCATCAATCTGGTGCAGTTTGACAGCAAAATTAAGAGGCTAGGTCTATGAAGAACTTTGTGCTCTAGTAAACAATTTAATCATAAACACATATGTGTCGATATCGCCACAGACCCTGATGCACTGAGGACAGTCCGCCTCAGTTAACAGTCGCACCCGCAGGGAGAGAGGGCGCACTGCTCAACAAGCACTCCACAGCCCCAGGAAGCGGCGAGGTAAATCACGGTTGAAGACCGAGCCACCCTCACCTTTCCAAGCCGACCTAGAGCCGGTCCGCTAGAGGAAATGCGATGCGATGGCCAGCCAGCAGACTGCACGGACCCCACCCGTTGAGAAGTGTAAAACTGTTTTCAGCTCATTATGAAACTGTGTCGGGCTGGATGTCAGATCACTTTGATTTTATTTGAATTAGGCTACACAATGGTTGATTATGATTGGATAAAGGTCCAACGTGTTACGCCAATTACACATTATCGCCAAGGTTCTATGACCGTAATACCTGGCTTAGACGTTACCACTTTATGACCATAGTCTACCAAGAAACGGTCATGAGCTGGTCAGAGTCTGGCCAGTGTTACAGTCTATTTTGTATTCAAGATAAGACTTTGCTTTCAAATATTCACGTATGCTAACACACATCATGCAAAATAATGAAACCTTCAGAGAATCAACATGCCAGAGTGTTTGGAAATATAAAATTGAATGGATTTTTTTATGCGGATGAAATGATTTGATGAGGAAGTGAGTAAACAAAAATATATTTCCTCCTGTTGGTTTATTCAGTCTTTCATTCCAGTGAATCTATACACTGATGCGATCCATGTGTCACACAGCACAAACCAAACATCATGGTACGGAGCGCAGACAAAACAAACTGATTGATTTTCATCTGCAGGAGGTGAACATGCTAGCAGGACGCTTCCTTACACACACACACACACACACACACGCACACACACACGCACACACACACACACTGAGTTATTGACATGATGCCTCTGTGATAATAACTGGAAACACATTACACAGAGATCTCTGAACTCTCACTGTTGGAAGTAAAACACACACTCATCCCTCCACTGCGCACCATTACTCTGATGCCAGATTTATATTCCAGTGGCCGTGCGCCTCTGCATTCTGTACGGGCACCTCTCGTGCACGCCAGACATACATACATAGTACTGCAGCATATTGCTCATAGCATGTCATTTATTTTTCTTCAATCGTTCCATATAAGTTTGGCCCAACACCACGAAGGAGTATTAGGGCAACACTGAGGGAAAAAAAAAATTGAGATTTCAAGAATAAAGTCATAATATTACGAGAAAAAAGTTGGAATTAATAAGAATAAAGTCATACTATTTCAAGAAAAAAAAGGTTGTAATATTACGAGAACAAAATCATAACTTTACGAGAAAAAAAGTAATTTCCTCCTCCACAAAAGAGGCAGCTTCCCCATCAGGTCAGTGTGGTTCTTTCTTCAGAATAAACGCAGTTTCTTGCACAATCTTTTCCAGATCCTGATACTGATGAAAATGTGATGCTGATGTGCCAAAAGATTAAATATTTTGTTATTTGTGAAAGTATAACTTCACAAGATGCTCCATGTTCCTCATTTTCACACAGCTGCTCTATTTCCCCTCTAAAATTACACGTAAATTTACTACTTTGTAATATTTTGACTTTATTCTCATAATATTACGACTTTTTTTCTCATAAACCGATGACTTTATCCTCGTAATATTATGACTTGAATCTCGAAATCTCCAATTTATTTTTTTTTCCCTCAATGTGGCCCTAATACTCCGTCGTATAACACAACTTCACGGCTGGAAAACAAATTATGGAAGCGTTAGATGATGAGGATGAACTCTTGTGCCTAGTAGTGTTGCACAGTATAACGATACAAGAAAGGCATCACGATACCCTGCCGTTAAAAACGGTACAATACCCCGTTTTATTAGTACGGACACTTTAAGAATGACCGTGTTTTAATACGAGCCGTGAGTTGCATCGATGTGCGACGGCGGGGTCGTGTGTGTGCAGCGCTCGACTTTGGAGGACGCCATTAAGATTGGGATCCAGCGCGAGCAGGCACTTCTAACTTTGCTGATCGGTTGCTAACGGGACAATTAGTTCACACAATTTATTGAAAAGACACATTTGTACGATCAACTCACATAACCGTCTGCAAACCATGTAGCAGTTGATAATTCAATAAATAAAATAAAGTGGGTGGTGCAACACAGCTAATAAGCTACAACAAGCTCCGTCTATTTTGTGTTGAACTTGACTCAAAGGATGTGCACAGATTTCCTTCGGCCCTGTGACTGATTTATTGCGGCAATGCCATTGAAATTAATTTCCAAATATCCTTGTGTTGTGCTGACCGAGTCTTAAGACAGAAGGATGGGCCGGGTTGATCAAGCAAAGAACTGAATTCATCAGATCAATTTCTCAGTGTTTTTTTCATGAATAACACATCGTCTGTTTTATATGCTGTTCACAGGTTGTTTTTATTTTCTTCGTTTTGTGTTTCTGTATGTGCATATTTGATGTCGGTTTGAATCTGTGAGCTATTAATTAAAAGATAAGATAATGGGTGAGATAAATGATGGAAAACAAATGTCTGCATAACATGTCATCACTTTGCACCATTTTCCCCCCTCAGACAGAAAAACCGAATCACTCTATTATAATGATGATAACCTTTTTGTCTTGTTCTTGTTCTGTGCAGCTGTGACATGCAGGTCGACATGTCCCTGAAAGGAAGATTAGCCTCTAGACCTCAACCAGTGACACAACCTCAGTTCACTACTCTCTCTCTCTCTCTGTTGTTCTCTCCTTTCTCTTTATCATATTTCATCTTGTGCTTCCTTTTGGGGACAGGAAGTGATTATCATAAATCATTAGAGCTTCTCTGCTTGTGGTAATGCTGGGATTCCCGCTGAAGGCACATATGAATCATGTTCGACACACGCACACACACATGCACACTGAACTGATCTAATTTCTGCTATTAATTGAATCTCTGAAAGCGTTTAACGAACCATCTCTGCCATCAGGATGTGTGTACGAGGACAATCAATTTCCAGAGGCATCACTAACCCCCTCCACACACACACACAAAAACACACACATATGAAGTACACGTATCACTCTCTCTCTCTCTCTCTCTCTCTTTATGAATACAGTCTATTTCCCTGATCTGCCTGCCTCATAATGTGACCTTTCACTGCTGCCTCTCAACCATTTCCTTTACTCGTCTCACACACACGTGTCCAACACTATTTACACCACAGCTTAAATTCAAAACCATGAAATTGGCGAGCAATACCTATTAGAGACAGCTCGAGCCCTGAAAATCCATATAACAGCACATCCCTGTACAATGGTGTCGTGACCTTTAGCATGTGCTGCCACGGCAACAACTGTCAAAGACAATGGTAAATATGTCAACATCTCAACATGTCTCACAGCTCTACAGTTGAGGCCTGGTTTTCTTTACTGAGTAACATTATACATTTTTATATTTTAGAAAAATATTTTTAAAAAAATACAATTATTTGAGGGCAGAGAGTAAATAGGCCTGAATAGCGGCTCTAGAAAAAATGTCTTTAATGAGGATGTTTTGCATGGACATAACTGTTATCAGGCTATTAAATAGGAGTTATTGTCACTTTAAATTTGATTTAAAGCCTGAAAAACATTCATCACCATGTCTGGAACTGCAAGTCAGGCAACACACTGACCGAGGTGAGTGAATTCATGAATATTCACGATAGCACCATGAATTTTGCATCATTTGCAACCGCTATATGCCCCGACTCAAGGTCTGTTTCACAGGAGATATTGGCTAATGATATTACAGTGCAAACATGCCCATTGAGTTTAGCAGCTGAGGGCAATTTGCTCTTTTTTTTGCAGAGAGAGAGGGAAGAAATAATTTATTTGTTTATATAATAACCTTATTTTTGATTTTTTTTGTCGTTTTTTTCTCGTGTATTTTCAAAAAAAAATCATTTATTTTTCATGACATCTGGTGAACAGGTAGAGAAATGGCAATGAGAGGGGAAGTGGGAATGTGGCTGAAAGGAGAGACAGAGGCAGACATCGTGACAGAGTCAGTTCAGTTTAAAGTTTGGTCCGTCCATGTACTGAACATCTCTACAGTGATAACAAACATAAAAGCATGATATGTGTTTCTCTTACACTTTATTTACTTATCTTACTTATTTACTTCTTTAGTTAGGTATCGTAGAGTAAAGGGTGGTGGGGTTCTTGTTATTCTCATCAAGATGTTGCCTGTTGAACTATTTGCTCTTACCAGACTGCTAATGACTCGGCGTCCTCAGTGTCTCACTGTTTGATCTACAATCAAAGAATCAGACATAAAACGTCCAGAAAAAAACTAAACTGAAAGAAACTGGTTAGGCGCTGATCATCCAGAGCGGGTTTTCAGGGTATATACGTCACAGATAGCTGTCATCTCATTGGTTGTGCATTGAAGGGTCGCAGATAAACAAGGTCAAAGCAGAAACTGACTGATCTATGAGCACACGAGCGAGGCATTGAAATTTGAAGGGCCTGCAATGCCCAAGGTAGCTCTGCCGCCGGGCTTAGCTCTCTTCATGGGAAAAACATGGCGTGTAGAAGGCCTTATGCAACGCTTTACAATGTTCCAAGTACATGTGAATCACAACATATTGAATATTTATAGAATAACACCACTGCACCTTATACAGTATGCCTATATGTGCTTAGCTTTACATTTTGTAGTTGGTGTTTCAGTTGTCCCCGGTGTGCTGTCGGGGTGAATGTGTGCTCAGCTCTCTGTAATTTTACATTTTCTGTCTGATTTTCTGCCTTATGAGCAAGCAAAGTGACCCGTCCTCCTCATCACAAATCCAATTTCCTGCAGGAACACCACGTAAGCCGTCTGTATCGTTGACCGGTGGAAGCGTTAGTCCAACTATGTCCGCCTGCACCCACACCGGAGCGTGTTTTTGTGCGACGTTACAGAAGAAATGCTTTTGTAATGCTCCTCAATGAGCCCGGGGCGATTCCCCGCTCCCAACCCTCTGCTTTGAATCATAAATATTTCATTCCTTCTTAAGTTATCTTTGTTCTTGCCCCCCTGCCTGTGTGCGTGGGGGAGTGTGGGAAAGGGTATGACTCTGAAATTACCTTTTCCTCGTCCTAATTGGACTACAGCTGAGAAATATTCATGTTTAAATCATTCTTCCTGTGGAATTGATATGAAGGAGTACCGTAGTGACAGCTTTTGCACTCAAGCGCTAGAGGAAAAGGAGAGTAGACAAACTTAAGATGACAGAGCCACTCGTGTCAGATTCAAAAGCCCGCGGCTGTGTACTAGGCTACGAAGTGACTATCATAAACCCAGCGCTGCATGGCAGACACGCACGCTTTGCTGTGGTAACCTGGTCATCCCTCAGTTCGGCCTTTGTCCTTCTCCCTCCAGCAGAGTCGCTCACTGTATATCTGCAGCTATAAAGCTCAAGCAACCTTTCACCTTCTCTTCACACCGTAATTTATATCCCCCCCTTATATCCTTCCTCTAACTCTCCTCACTTCTGGTCCAGTTTGAGTTCAGTTCAAGCCACAGAAACAGGATGTGGTGTGAAGATTTTGACGCAGGAAATATTGAGCAAAGCGCAACAATGGTGTCATTGAGGAAAAGCGGATATATAGAGAAGTACAATGATAGTGTAAATGTATGAGTCAAACTGCTTCAGTTTTCTCTCTGCTAGCACAGTGTAATATAAAGTATTATAATGTGACACTGCTGGGATCAATAACTCTTAAATGTTTTAGAAACAGTTTTTCATGCAATGATCAATTTTGAGATTTTGGGCTACTTTGCTTCTAACATGACTTCTTTCAGACTAGTGGAAAGAAAACATCCAAAATACACATTTAGGTGTTTATTTTACTACTTTGTCTCTACCAAACGGTCTACCAATCTCCACTTCAGTAGCACTTACATACACCAAACTTTCCAGTTTCATTCACATCTATATTCTGAAGGTTTTTACAGAGGGGGTTGTTTTGTATCATTCATAGCCTGATTTATAGAACATTTTATTCCTTAAAAAAAAATGGAGAAAATTGATTTTTTTTTATGGTTGTTGACAGTATCTTCTGATTTATTCAGTGATAAAAAAAGATATCCAATATTCCCTTTGAAAAAACCTTTGACTCTAATATGTCAACAAAATGAAACAAGAATTTTGAACCTGGCTTTATCCAATGTTCAGATTTCTGCTCTAGAAATGTATGCAAATTAGCACATATTTGTTAATAAAAACTGTGTTTCAATTACTCAGTTATGCTTTCTCTCAAGGATCCATCAGCAGACTGGGGTCTTTCTGTTTTCTGTTACAGCCTTGTCTGCCACACACATGGATTAGAGAAAAGATTGCATGGTGCCCCATTGACTCCAATCATTGCTCACCGGGTGCTAACGCTGACAAAGGCCCATGAATCAAGGCTTTAAGGACTGAGTGTGTGTTATGCTGTACAGATTGTAAAGCCCATACTGTACCTGTAGGGTGCAATCACACAGACAAGTACAGTATGTGATTTTGGGTTATATAAAGTAAATTGACTTGACCCGGCTCACAGCGCATGAGCCGTATAGAGCTCCTACCAACCTCCACCACACACTTGATGGCACCAATAGATTTGCAACTTTTCAGTTTATATTTGGGTGTCCTTCGTAGTACGTGGTAAAAATTGAGTTAATCCAAATGTTTGGTTTCCTCTTTCGTGTTCCTCTGAGCACGGGTTGTAACATGGCTAAAATCGCGATTAAATATTTTAAGCGATTGACAGTAGGGATGCTCATTTTGCAAGATGTTCTTAACCGATAACCGACCCTTGTTAACCGATTATTAACCGTTAACCGACAAGATTTGTGCCTCGTACCAGCTGCAGGAGCACAACAGATATTCGTTGACGGGAGTCCCCCGTTCACCCGTCCGGGAGTGTTAACTTAGCAGCTTAGCACTTTCCCAGTAAAAGTCTCCATCGCACATTTAGTTTAGTTTAGCAGGTTGTCAGCTGTGTGTCTGCCCGGCGTAACGATGCTTTGTCTGCCCGGCATATCTTTAGCGAGTGGCCAACAAACAGTGTGTATTTGTGCTACGTTAGCAGCTCTAGCATTGCCGGAGGCTCGCCGCAGCCGCACACGTAGTCTGCGTAACCTTAGCGAGTTTCCAACAGACCGTGTGTGTTGGCGGTGAGTGTGAGGTTGTTGGTGGCGGTATAGCTGTGAACGTAGGTGTAGCAGTGTGTGTGCAGTTTATTTCTCGGTGAATAAATGCTACGAAACAACAACTTCGCTCTCTCTCTCAGACGTATGTAGCTATATATGCTGTACATATAAAACACATGGTTGGAGAACTGTGTAGGAATGACCATAATGTTTAATGTTCAATCTTCACGCTACTTTAGTGTCCAATATTAAGCAAGTGCAGCATTGTTTTTTGCCAATTCATGTGGTCTCCTTTTTTGTGATATATTATAGCTAAAAATCTAAAACTGAAATGAATTTACGTTCAGCTTTATTTTATTTTTTATTTGTTTTTTTGAAGTTTAAAGTTTACCAAGTTTACGTCTTATGTTTGTTTGAGGTTGAGTTTTAATTTACTATAATAACCCTGCTTGGTGAGTGTCAGTATCGACTTGGAGTCGAAGTGAATATATGAATCCATTAAATTACAGGTTATAAAAATGTGAAACTGAATCATTTAAGGGAGGCTGCTATAATTAGAACTTAACCACGGGTCACATGTCATTCTGCAAGGTGACTCTTTTATATGTATCATCCTCCTTTTTCATGCTGTGCAGACACTTGCTGTGCAATAACGAGGGTAATATGGAAATACATGGAGCCTTTATTCTGTTCTTCCTCATCTCTGAATTCTACACCTCATCCTGTCCTGTAAGACAAGTTACCAACGACGTCACAGGAAAAGCACAGGCCTCTTTTATCTGTTGGCTACAGGCTATAGGTTTTTCCACACTAATTTCACCGGGCAGTTTCTGGAAGAACACTGACACAAACAGCCAGGGGGCGTTGTTACAAGCGAAAGGATGGAGGGAGGATGGAGGGAGGGGGATATAGATATGCTTGCACGTGTGTGGTGGAGGAGGAAGAGGAGGGGGGAGGCAGGACTAACAAACCGTGCCAGGGTAATTCCCCATGGCACCACAAAATGAATTTTCACTTGAGACTTTCTGTTTCACACTGACACGTCGATGAGTCCCCGTCTGTTCTCATGGAGAAGACGTGTGAGCTGCATGATGAGTAGATTACATCAGCTGCATCATTCATACACCCTCCCAGCAAGCATGTGTGACCCATCGGCTTTCTCTTTCGGTTGGATTTTCAGAGGAATAGTAATGGATTCACAAATGCCCTTCCATACATGCATTTGTCTCTGCATGAGTGTGCGTTTGCATAATGTGTGTGGGAAATAAAAAGCCTTTGAGGATTTATGTACATGAATGTGACATGCTACAGACAGAGGCTACAGCTCCATCTAGTGGGCAGAAATGCTCTGTCACATTTAAACTTCTTCTACATGTGTGAAGCAGCAGTGTTACAAGCTCCAATTACAAAAAAAAAAAGACATACCAAACTGACTTGCGTACGGAAAATATTGCCCCGGTGCATTTACATTGAGAACAGCAAGTTACAGAAATGAATACAAAAAGTGGATAAAGTCCAGTTTGGCTGAAAGTGAATCAAGATAAATAATACTTGCTGCAGATAATGACTTAAGTTCATTCACTGTAGGCACAACCCAGTCTCACTGCTAACCTGTCAAATAATTTGGTAAGTGCTCCTCGGCACCCTTTAGTGACAGTATGTGACGAACCGGGCTTTCAACTAACTCCAATGTGAACCCACCCACGGTCTGAGCAAGTGACGTAGTATTAATAGCGTGAGAGTCCGCTAAAGGTGGGCATGATGGGTGGTGGATGGGTCAAACAAACGCAAGACTTTCAACCAGGAGACCGGTGTTCATGTCCCGTGTGAAACTAAAAGTAAAGTTGACTTATTTTGTCACATCAGTTGTTAGTCACTGACTCGTCGGTATTGTCGGTCCCGTGAGTCACTTCTCAGTGAAGTCAACCACGAGCGTTTCCTAACCCTAACTAAGTGCCTAAATTTAACTTCCTGTGAAAACAGAAGTTTATATTGATAGGACACTATGCATGTAACAAGCGTATATTGACACGCCGTCCCTGGTCCGTCCAAAAGTAACGCAAGAGGGGTACCCCGTGCGTCGGTCTCTGATATCGATGAGCACTCGACTGCGATGACTCGTATTTGACGAGTTGGGAGTGAGAATGTGTTGGTGTACAATACTGCAAGAGAATAAATATGGCATATGTGTTTTTCATGTTTCACACCACCAATCTAACAAGGAGAACATACAGTATGTCTCATCTGCTGTTTGGTTTGATACAGTGACATTAAAAGAACATAAGCAGTTATTGTGTGCCAGTTCTTTGACACAGTGGCAGGTATTCTACATGCTCAATCATGTGTGTATTAAGTGATGGATTCAAATGAAATAATTTAGGAGGGATAAAATTCAAAATGTAAGTTCTCAGTATGTTTCAAACAAACTAGTTTGTATCCAACTCATTCTCACTCCCAACTTATCATCATATACCAACGCTTGGTCAGTGGCCCTACGAATCAAACTATGACACTCTAGGTACCCTTCTAGTGCGAGTTTTGTCAGTTTTTGCTCATTACATATATAGTGTCTTTTCAAAATAAACTTCCAACGTAGGTTTACAAACGTACTTGGTTAGGTTTAGGAAATGATTGTGGTTTGGGTTAAAATAAGTATGTTTGTTACGTAATTGCATACGCGGCATTTGTTAAGTACATAACAAAACTATGGTAAAACGGAACACAAACAGCTCTCCTTGTTGAAATTCCTGTGTTTGTTTGACCCATCCATCCACCCCGACCTCCTCCCTAAGCTGACTTTCTCGCTCTTTGTACTACGTCAGTTTCTCTGACCGTCTAATACTGACACGGATGGATTTACATTGGAGTTAGTTGAAAGCCCGGTGTGTCTAATACAGACACTAAAGGGTGCCTCGGCGCAGCGTCGGTATTTGGCGAGATGGGAGTGAGAACGGGTTGTTGTACAACGTTTCGTTCGACCTCGTCTAAAGGCAAAGAGGCATGATAAACTGTACAAATGGAGACAATGAAATGAAGTGATGATTGAGAATGAAATGATGAAGGGAAAAATTGGGAGAGACGTTCAAACGCTGCATACTTTCAAAACCTCTGCACACCTGTACAGGAGGTTACAGACGCTCTTAGACAGTCTTTATTTGACGCATACTGAGGCCTTTAGTGCCGGTCTAACATGCATTCAACAGCAACTTTTTAATTGGACTGTAAACAGTGTAAAGTTAAAGAAATTAGTACTTAGCTTTCGCTAGAGTTCAACTTGAATTTGGGCCATTGACCAACTTCAACACATCTTATAAGTGCTGACCTTTGGTGGGACAGAGAACCAGAGAGTCCAAAATGGAGGAAAGTGTCCACTTTAATATACCCCTGCTCTGCTGGAGTATTAACTGCTTCAGAATATGATGCAGTCGGTTGTGAGACAGGAGTGGATGGTGCTAATACATCCTGTAGTGGCCGTTTTACCATGCTCCAAGTTCCTATGCCACTTAGTCTGCAACGTATCTCAGTTACGACTCGTGTTCCAATTAATTTCAATAATTTTTTGTGAAGACCCAATTTATTCACAGGAGGCAGGGAAAAGTTGAACGAGGGTCAATTTGAGAAGCAATTACATCGTTACGGCAGGTGATTTCCATCAAAGTTACATCTCTCGGTCCACTACAGACTTGATGTTCCATCTGCTATATACGGCAGGATTAATGACAAGGTCGAAAACTTGATGCGATCCACACCTACGCAGACTTCAGACCTTGCAAATCCTTCTTTGGCCGTTGGCACTGACAAACTGCCCTAAGGCACTATATCCTGTCATAAATAATAAAATGTCTACTCTAGCTCTATAAACAGATAATGGTAAACAGCATAATCCTGCATGGTGGCTATTCAAGCTTTATGAAAACTGGTAAAAACTAGAACTTATAAAATATGTCATTCCAACATAACCAATTTTACTAAATTTAAATATGTGCATAATTGGCCCTAGACACATTCCCTTGGATTATCTAAACCTACTGTCTGATTAGCAAGCAAGAACTGTAGTCGTCACGATGTTACCGAGCTTCCAGCACCACGTATTTTGCAAGAATGCACAGATAAACTATGCTGTAACACTTTCTGTAGTCAGCGGCCCCCTATAGGCTACCTGAGCTGATTCAATTCAACAGAAATGCTGTACAAATAGCACCGCTTGTCTTATACAGTAGTCCGATAACTTGAGACTTGAAGGAGTCAGCTGGGAAAAGCATGTTGCTCTCTAAGGCCAGCTCAAATATAAAAACACAGAGTATTCCAGAGGATTGGAGCAGCTTTTGTCTACAGGGCTGTAAAGTGCCCGGGGCGAACTCCAGATATGGTCTCAGGGTCAGCTTGGATTAGTTTAATCTGACCAGAGGTTCGCCTGTAGATCTGGTCTGGTGCTCAAAGTCATCCTTTGATTGGTTTCCACTGATTCCTCTTGTCATGTTTGAGTCCTGAGGAGAGCTAAACCCATAGATGGCTTCATTTGGAGAGCTCTAGGTCTGAGGCGAGGGGTTTTTGTTTTTGGAGAAACTTTGCTTTCTTACTATAAAGGATTTTAGGGCTTAATAGACACACATTTCTGCACACATATATGCATGTGAAAATCCACAGATAGTCAATCAAACATGCACAGAATGATAAAGCAGTGCTAAAAATGATTCAACGTGTCCCCAGGGTTGTTGGCTTATCAGTGTCAGTGGAAAGTGTTGCACTGTAAGGGCAGCTTCTTTTGTGTGTGTGTGTGTGTGTGTGTGCGTGTGTGTGTGTGTGTGTGTGAGAAAGAGCTGTTCTTCTCACACTATGATGACTCATTGGTGGCACTGTTCTGGTGTATTTTGGTATCCTTGATGTGATTTGGTCTCTCTGGGAGATAACACATAGACACACACACACACACACACACACACACACACACAGTCACACTCTCACATTCACTCCCTCATGCATTAGAGGACTCTTCACATCAGGAACCCATGCGAGGATCCGAGTAACCTTGACCCCAAAGTTCAGTTTGTTTGATTAGTGTGAACACTTCGTTCCGTACTCGAGTCTCAAGTGGAAAAATGTGTTTTGTGAGGTCACAGTGACCTTGACCTTTGGCTAGGCATGTCGCGGTAGTCAGTGTTACCGGTGTTACACAGTGGTCGGGCACACACCGATTACATTACGTACCCACCGCCCCCACCGCCGTTTTGCTCTTTTCACAGAAATAAAACCCGTTTAGTTCATTTTGGTGTATCAGCGCCGTGTTATCAATACAAAGTCGGACAACAGACACTAGAAACTTGAGAGAGAGCTGACAGACAAGAAGATGCGAAGCGAAAAACCTAAGGCACCTATTTGGCAATATTTTAGATTTCAACCCAATGCTATAATGGAACCGTAACGTTAATGAGCCCATTGCCCTGTCCAGCGCACACCGGCAGCGAAAGCTCCACCGGGATGTCAGACACACAGACACCAAACGTTAAAGATCAAAGTAAGCGCTCTACATATATTGACCATCATCTTTTGTTGTAGAATGTCCGGTGTAATCGGTAACGTCTGTGTTGTCACAAGCTTATTAGCCGGTGGGAAAATTTCCTGGCCGTCACATCCCTGCCTTTGACCACCTAATTCCAATTAGTTCATCCTTGAGTCCAAGTGGACATTTGTGCCAAATTTGAAGAAACTCCCTCCAGCGGCCGAGACATGAAAATAGATTTTGCATGTAGCATCAATTTAAGGAGGAAGTAAATCAGTCGTGTACCTCCTTCTGCTATTGTAAACTACTGTATAATGATGACTGTCGTACAGTACAATACAGACGAAACAGAGTAGAATACAGATAAATGCATAGAATGGCATGTAAAGATTAAATTAGATAAAAAGCAGGAGTGTGTGTGTGACAGATGAGTAGTTAACGAGGATGTAATTGGCAGTGTGTGAGTGGAGATTTGCAGGTGTCAGACTGATGCCACACACCTCTGCTGCAGGCCTGTTTGTAGCCCGCTGATAAGATAAGACCCTGTCACCATCACATTCACACAAACTGAAAGGTGTCAGCTCCTTTCATACTGACAGATTAATGTGCTGCCATATTTGAAGAGTTATTATCGTTCACACACCAGACACACAAACATTGTCTTGTTTGGCTATGCTTGTGAGGACATTATGCTGATTTGGGTTCACCTCATTTTGTCCCGTGTGAGGTCTCAGTGGAGGAAACAGGATGGTGAATTAACTCTTCACACTGAATTCACTGATTGTCATTGTTAGTTATCAGGATTAAATAGTTATTAGGATTCATTACTACAAGAAGGTATTTTTGCAATCAGATTCCATAATCATTTTGTATGGAGCAAAATGAAAGTTTAAAATGTCTTTCTAATTGATGCCAGTGGCACTGCAGACGCTGCCGACCAGAGCTGTTTTTAAAGGATACAAATTGTGTTTTTCTGTATTTTGTTACTATCAACAAATCCCATGTAAAGATCAATTATAGCCAGCAGGGGGCGACTCCTCTGGTTGCAAAAGGAATGCTGATTGTATAGAAGTCGATGAGAAAATGACCCTACCTCTCACTTGATTTATTACCTCAGTAAACATTGTAAACATGAGTTTATGATCTCAATCACTAGTTTCAAGTCTTCTTCAATACAGCATGATGTTCATTTAGTAAATTATGGTCCCATTTAGAGTCAAATAGACCATAAAGCAGGGTATGCTTTAGGGCGTGGCTACCTTGTGATTGACAGGTCGCTACCACAGTGTTTTTGTCTTACAACTTTAACCCTTTCACAGTGTGTTTTCAGTTCATGAAAGTTAATTATAACCTTTTTGGTCGCCTGAAGATGTCTTACTCAGCATTCGGTTGTACTTAGCTCCACCCTCTCGTGTCACTTCTGGTTGCAAAAAAACAACATGGCGACGGCCTAAATGACGAACTTGAGGCTTCAAAACGGCAGTCCACAAATCAATGGGTGACGTCACGGTGACTACGTCCACTTCTTATATATAGTCTATGAGCAAAACAGTGTATATGGGATTGACTCAAGTAAATTTTATTTGTATAGCCAACTATCACAAATCACAAATTTGCCTCAGGGGCCTTAAATAAACTACAGTCAAATATCTTAAGTCACCCAGTGCAACAGCGCAGATAATGTATATGTATTTCATAGTTTCTGGACAACAGAGCTTTATGATACAGAGTAATACCGTTAGTTCTATCAGGTTTTGGCTACACAGACAATACTTAGTTAGTTAGTTAGTTAGTTAGACCAAGTCTCAAGTCCTTTAGGATAAATCCAAGTTGCATCTCAAGTCTTCACAAGAAAATTGTAAGAAACCATCGAAGTGTTTAAGGTCCTCAAATAGTGGATTTCAAAAGAAAATTCTCTCAAAGCTGTTAATGCTCGGACCAACTCTTGTCAATGCATTCAAATGAATCTTTTATAGAGTTAAATGAGTCATGCGGGAATTTTGTGCTGTAAAAAGTACTTTAGTACACTTGCTTGCTGTTTCATTTATCTAAATATTTGAGGTGAAACCATTGTGCGGCCAGCTTGGCCAATAGAACCGCAAAATGCAGGGTTACCACGCCTAGCAGATATGTCATACCAATACACAAGATAATAATATATTTAACTGCTGACTAACAAACAAAAGTTATGTTGACATTCAGTGTGTTACTCACCAAAACACACCGTGGCGATCCTTGAGGTTGGCAAACATGTTGAATGTCCTCATTAAACATTTGCAAAGATGATTTTGCTTAAAAGTTTGAAATCTGTATTGTTTACATACATGATTACTTCCCTAGCAGTCTTCTTCTTGCCTGCCTTTGTTGGCAAAATGGTGCATTTCCTGGAGCATTACCTCCACCTGTAGGTCAGTGGAATAATGTGGCAGGACCCGAACTATAACTTCAACATTTTCCCCAGATTAGGCACCAATTTTAACTCTGACTCTGAGCCTAATTTAATCATAATATAAGTCATATATGATTTATTATTGACTGTGACTCCGCAAAAGACAGATCTCAGCATTGAACACATTTTAATAATGAAGTGATGTAACTGAATGTGTTTTAGGCTTCTTCCCCAGACGTCAGGAGGCTCCAGCTGCTTGAATTATAGTTTGTTTGCAGATGCATATTTTAGTTTCATTCGTTGTCTCTGTTTTTACATACTGAGCTGGGTGATTTGTGTCGGGGAGTTTTTACAGTATTACATTTTTATAGCATGACATACTATAGATGAATATGAATCCATGTTCCCATGCAGCCACATTTACAACACACACGCTCACAGGGAGGTCACCAGTTGCCATAAGTGTCATGCGTTGCAAAATGGAAAGTCTCTTTTAGCAAGTAAAATTCAGTTCTCACACACTCTTGGGCGAGCAGACAGTTGAGCCAGATATGTATGTTTAAGATTGAATAACAGCTGTAGATTTATCACTCTGTGGAGGCAAACAAAACCTGATCGGCTGCTCCATTCCCCCCCCATCATCCTCCTCCTGTCCTCAAATGATAGACGCTGTTTCAAAGCAGAGACATCACTCTTTTACAGGCATCACTTCAATGGGGCTTTTACCTGTTTCAATTTCATATCAGCTCAGCAGATTCACTTTCCACTTTGAGACGACGACTGTGACACCGTGACGGTGCTGAGGCTCCACACACAGACCAGAGGCTCCCCTGCATTTGTCATGGCTTAGAGTTGTTTGGCTGGATTTCACAGAGCCTGAGGATGGAGTTAGAGTTTGTTGAATGTGTGAAAGTCAGTGTGTGTTGGAGGAGGTCAGGGCAGACGGTGTGGATTTCAGGGACCAGGAAAGCAGGGGTTAAGGGTGATCACTGGGGGGGAGGGGGAACAAATCAGCCGTTAGGATTCAAGGGTTGGAGGGAGAGCGCTGAGGGCAGCGTCTGGCTGAGGTGAAGGCAACAGAGTTGACGATTTTAGTTGTAAAGAAAACAAGTTTAGTCTCTTAAACCCTACTGACCAGCTGGTGGGTCATTACAAACGTATGATGTGCAGACAAACACAAAGAACTTTATTTCTAAATCTCGTGGCGGTGCAAAAGGTTTCCAAAGATGCCAACATGTGAGCTTGAATTGTAACATGCGGTCTTGGGTTTGTAATATTTCACTCGGTGTAAATATCGTAGATCAGGCTGTTCTCATACACCGTTCGTAGCTATACCAACGAAAAAGTAAATGCACTGTAATCCATATAAATGATGTCCCACAAAATCAATTTGTATGTGATCTACGTAACTGTAAACCAGGAAGTATAAAGAGCGACAAACGCCACGTATGGAGGAGGTCGGGATGGGTGGGTCAAAAAACTAGACTGGACTTTTGCCGAGGTGTTCATACCCCGTGTGAAACTAGAAGTCAACATTGATTTGTTTAAAACGTAACTTCTGTACTCAAGTTACACCACGTCCGGTGTTATTTTAACTCAAACCGTGATCTTTTCCTAAACCTAAACCATGAAGTTTTGTTGCCTAAACCTAAACAAGTCAATCTTTTCCTAAACCTAAATTGTTCTTATTTTGAAAAGACTGGAGCAGAAATTGACGCTGGACATTCGTGGGAAAACGCACGAAAAATGAGGAATAACTTTTTTTAAGAAATCATACAAACCGTTTGTATGCGGAATACGTTGTATAGCTTCAATAAAGAGTTTGAACAAGCCAATACAGGACATACAGTAAATGTAACACTGTCACAGTGTGGGGATTTTTCCAACTTTAAATCATGCTCACTTTCTGGTTGATACTTGTATTTTGGGTTTCTCCTAGAACGTATTTACATGCTTTAATGTTCAAAAAACATCGATTTTCTCATACTGTCTGCCTGAATATACCTGTATTTACCCTCTGTCTGAAACGTTCTGTTTTAGCGCCTGTTTTAGTGAGCTGCCATGCAATCCCTATGAAAAAAGCTGTGGCGGCCGCTCCCGAGCTCAATGCAGTGTGGCCGTTTTGATACTGTGGCCAAATTAAAGTTGGGAAAAGTTGAACTTTTAGGCAAAGTGCGGCCAGAGAATACCTGCAGCCAATCAGTAAACAGATCTTGTGACTCCTGTGATATGTTGACCGATGTCACAAAGAATTCCTTCCCGCCTGAAACACTTGATGACACCTCCCGGCCATAGAAAAGTGTAATTATTGCAGGCAAACTGTAAATTGCCGTTGCCTGGTGTGAATTCGGTGTGTGTCTTCCTACCGAAAAATCCCAGTCTGCTCTGATTGGCTTATAAGAAAAATACGGTGCACCTTTGCAAAGGTAGTTCTCAAGCTGTGGGTGATATATTCTAATGAGCTTGCATGTGACATAGGAAGGGGAGCCAAATCTGAATGGTTTGTTGAATCACATGTTTTCTGATCTAGACAGCCCACAAAACACTGACTGGGTTGTCTTATTTCACAGTTTGTGGATTGGTAGACACTCCAGATACCAAAATGTATGAACACAAGCACTGAAAAGGAGAGTTTTCATGATATGTCCCCTTTAAAGCTACTTAAAGGGAAATAAAAGGCAAAACCTGGATGATAAAGTGATAAACAAATATCTATCTATCTATCTATCTATTTATCTATCTATCTGTTTGTCTGTCAATCTATCTATCCTGGGAAAGTGTTTACATTTGCCACCAGACACATGAACCTCTCGCCTTTATAATCATCTGTTTTCTTTTCATTCATTTTCCCGTCACCCTTTCCCCTTTCCGTGTGTGTCTATGTGTGTGTTTCCGTACTCATGTGTGTGCAGCGATATTAATCCAGACTGATTAGATGTCTTTTGGCTCAGACCCAAATGAAACAACAGTTAATTTCCCCCTCTTCTTCCCTTCATTATTAGTCTTCTTCAGCCCTATTTGGGTCTCTCAGCCTCACTGTCACACACACACTGTGTTTCAAATTGCAATTTTTCTTTGTTTTTATCATTGTTCGGTGTTTTCATTTGTGTGTGAAGCACTTTGTAACGGTGTGTTTTAAAAGGTGCTATATAAATAAGCTTACTTACTTACTTATTAACACACACACACACACACACACACAGGGCTTTATCATGATGTCGCTGCCTTTGATGTGAGTGATAATGTAGAGTTGATGTGCAGCCTGTGGTACGATCGTGGGAGAGGTGATGGCTGGATATGAAAAAGGTGAAGAGAGAAAACCAGAAATCACATTTGACTCTCTCTGGTGTCATGTACTGCATTACAAGGTCATCAGTCTCACTAACTATTACTGTACCACGGAATGAATCAAACTTATCTGTCGCCCTTTACAACTCCACAACTACATATTTCACCCAGCGGTTCCATTTCATCAACTCCTGAGTGTCTGACAATAACTCGTTTTATTAGATCACACACACTGTTGAGAATCCTAACAGCCTCCTACGCACATTCAGAGACACACGTACCTTTAGATTTACTATACAAATCTGTCAGATCAACTTTATTTATATACTGTAGGTCAATATCACAAATTTGCCTCAAGGGGCTTTATAATCTGTACAGCATATGACATCCTCTGTCCTTTAGACCCTTGATTCAGATCAGGAAATACTCCCCCCAAAACCTCAGGAAGAGCAACTGAGGACGGATCATTCTCCCTGGACGGACGGACGGACATGCAGTAGATGTCATGTGTACAAAATAACCAACATAACATAATTATGTCTCACGGGAGGATGTATAAATACTAACATCACACGGACGCAGTTAGGTTTAGGCAAGAAAACAAACTTAGCTTCTGGCATTTATACACCTTTCCCTGCGAACGGACTGGTGTAATACACATAATGCACACAGCAGACTCATTAAAGGTGCAGTGCGTAGGATCTGGTGGCATCTAGAGGTGAGGTTGCAGATTGCAACCAACTGAAATTTCTCCCGTGTGCACAACACGTTCTCATCATAACTCGTCACATACCGCCGCTTTGTCCCGCCCCTTGGCGTCACTTAAGGTTTAGGCAAGAAAACCATTTAGTTAGGTTTAGGAAAAAACAACATGGTTGGGCTTAAAACTTGAAAATGACACTGAATGTTGTGAACACGGGACACGAACAAACAGCCGATTGTAAAGTGAAAATGAAACTTAACGCACCGGAAACAAACAGCGGTCTCCAAGAGGACAGTCCTGTGTTTGTTGGACCCATCCACCTCCATGTCCCGCCCACCCTTAATGTGTCTTTTCGCTCTTTAAACTACATTCACTCCCGGCGCACTTTTTCTGAATGCTTAATATTGACGCGGCTGGGTTTACATTGTAGTTAATGGAACGCCCGGTGCGTCTCATACTGGTGCTAAACAGTGCCTTGTGCGGCGGTACTGAACGCCATCGGCCGTGACAAGGCATAGGTTTTTGACGCCCTGGGAATGAGAACGGGCTGGCGTAACACACATAATGCACACAGCAGACTCATTAAAGGTACAGTGTGTAGGATCTGGTGGCATCTGGCTGTGAGGTTGCAGATTGCAACCAACTGAAACTTCTCCCGTTTGCCATGCGTGTTGGAGAACTACAGTGACCGACACGAAAACGCGAATGTCCCGAATGCGCCCTATCTAGAGCCGATGTTTGGTTTGTCCGTTTTGAGCTACTGTAGAAACATGGCGGCCGGCTCCGTGAAGAGGACCCGCTCCCTATGTAGATACAAACAGCTCATTCTAAGGTAACGAAAACACAACGACTCTTATTTTCAGGTGATTACACACTAACGAAAACACAATTATGAATATTATTCCATCTCTGCCAATAGATCCCCCTGAATGCTACACACTGTTCCTTTAAGTGAACTGCTGTGAAATCTTGTGATCAGGGATTCTGCGCTTCAGTTCCCCGCGGATCATACACTGTCTCCAACTCCTACACACACACAATGCAGTCAAACACATGCACACACACACACACTGGGTGGTATGTGCAGTTGCGATATCATTTAATGGACTCACATGGTCCAAGTTAATCAGCTTTACGTAAGTAGCTGCTAGGTCATCCATGAAGATTTATTCCTGTTTTAGATTCATCATATGATTATGACTCCTATTTTTTTTGTTAGTCTGGAAACTTGTGTGGCTCTGAGCGTTTTGTAATCATCATCATTATCATTATCATCATCATCATCAGCAGCAGCAGCAGCAGCAGCAGCCTCACCACACTATCATCTACACACCATGTCAGTATTATTGACATAGTTCATTATTCCAGCTGAGCTGAAACACTAATCAGATTCTTCATTAGGATGTCAACCAGCAGTAAAATCATACAAAGACCCCCCACACACAAACACACACTCACACACTCACACACACTCACACACACAGCACTAGTTTTCATTAACATATTGACTGTGCGGTATCCGTCCTTTTATCCAAAACTGAAGGGAAGTATTTTAATGAGAAGCACATGACTGTACAATCCTGGTTAAGATGACAAGACCTCTTGTTGTAGCTGCACACACACACGCACACGCACACGCACACGCACACGCACACGCACACACACACACACACACACACACACACACACACACATTCTGGAAATTGTCTAACATCCCGTATAACGAAAGGAAATTTCTCTCGTCTGTGGGTTTATTTGTTCAGGAGAAGAAGAAGGTCTCAGATAGATTAAAAACACACACTCACATATTTCACTGTTAATGCGGTCGTGATTGCTTTACAGCATGAAAACAGGCGAGTGATGTGAAACACAAGCAGCAAACGGGGAAGCCTTGGCATATGACCACACGGTCGCCTGCATCCCTCCTCCTTTGTTTCGGTGGTTCACAGTGGAAAGTACCTACCGTGGCACTGAAACAGAGAGCTGCTGAAGCACAGACGCAGGGTGAGATAATGAATGTGCTGAACTAAACTGAGTGGATGGAGAGAATTAAGAAAAGAGAGCAGGATGGATAAAAATAGAGAGAATTTAAAAAAAAAGCGCTCCATCCAGATTGTTCTCATTTGTTCTCGTCCTTGAGACTGAAACACTGTGCTTTCTGTTAAATGTTAATCGTATTCTCTTTCTCACACACACACACACACACACACACACACACTACACTAAGGCAGTGCAGGTTTTTCCTTCATCAATAAACAATGATCTCAGAGTGCGGGTGTCTGTTTGGCCCCATCTATCTGTGCTGCCTCTTTCCATGACTGTGCAGTATCTAAAGAAGATAAGTCTTAAATGAATACTCTAACAAAAATCGATATTTACTGTCGGTAGGCTGACCTTTTAGGCCGAAAGGTGACTTGGGAAAGTTTGCAGCTTGCTTTTCATGGAAGAAGGCAGCTCGGATTCACAGCAATTAATTCTAATACCACCCAAAGTCATAGCGAAAAAAACATTGCGAACCACTCCGGCAGACAATCCATCTCTCTGTTGTTGATCAATAGGTTTAATATGCTGCACTGTTTCTTGTTGTTTATCAAAAACAAAGCCAAATACATTTCTCACACATTGCCTTGGAGTAACTAAGAGATTCGATTGGAAGTGCCGTATTTAGCATTGACGATGATTGACCTTATTTAATTCCTGCCTCTAATGTGCTCCAGTGATATCAATCTTCTCCTCTAACTCTTGGCAGAAAAGCAATAATAAGTGTAGTTCACAAAAATGTCTAACTATTCCTTTAATACCACCTATTATCATGGCCTTAAGTGCATCCAACCATGTGATTCTTTAGTTTTGCATTTTTCCGATTAAAGGCCTAGACACACCAAGCCGACATCAAAGAACCAGCAGCGATGAAGGCCGACTGTTGTCTTTGTCTTGGTCAACAAGTTGCACTTAAATACACCGCAAAGACTACAGCCGGCGGCCAGTTAGCACGTACGTTCTGCGCCTGCGTGAGAGGAAATAACTCTCCACACCAGCAGGTGGTGGTAGTCTGACGGCCAACTGTCGGCTTGGTGTGTCAAGGCCTTAAGACATGGGATATGCCAATGTTATTCTGGTTTAATGAGCACTCTTTGGACATGTATACAGCGCAATCGGAATATGCGTCTCAATTGGGGTTTTTACCACAGTTTGTTGAGACACAGCCTCTTGCCTGTTTACCATCAGCTCTGTGCGTGGTACACAAACCAACTAGCCGACATTCTGCAGAGATGCAAGCTCAAAGGAAAAGCCCACATATCTCGTCGAAAGGAGAAACACACCTAGTTTATGAAAGACTTCAAATGTAAGTTATTTAAAGGGTGTAGCCGTAGGACGTACGTCATGAGGGGCATTAATCGGAGTATGCACAGCTGCATGTGAACGGGAATATTAGTGGAATATTCATTTTCATTAGCCATGTAAACAGCTTAGTAGGAATATTGTCTTTTTCAGAACTAGCGTGAAAAAAACAGAATATTTTGTGCATGTACAAAGTCGCTCCACCAGCACGGCTGAAAACCAACTGACACACAGTGCAGAGCCTCAATGGGGGTCTGAGGCTCTGAGGCAGCTGCCAGCTTTACCCGGTTGATGATTCAGCTTTGGGACTGAAACTTTGGATAAAGAGCAGAGAACAGTTTTATGTTGTTGGAGCAGTTTGAGAAGTTTCTCTAGAAGTTTTGAGAAGTTTTTCTTGATATTACTGTGGGTCTTCATTAATTACAATCCACTGTAGCTGCTGTGAATCAAAGCTGACTGCAGCTGCTGTCCTCCACACAGCAAACTAGCATCATAGCCACCTTTCAAGCCTGCTCAAAATCAAGCATTCCTTTAAGCACAAACACAGGCTCAACTACACAAGCAGATGAATTGTTTCCTGATCCTCCCTCTGAGAGAAAAGCTTTAATCAATATCACATTGTGGACCAGAATCCCCTGATATCGTGACTGATGCCACAATAGCCACAGAGCTCTGTCCCAGACTGCAACCTATCACATATCTACCTCCTCCTTGTCCTTGTCTTCCTCCTTTCCCCCCCATCCCCGATCACTTGCTCCATCCCCTCTCCCCCACCCCCCTCACCACTGCATCCTCCTCTCCTCTAGATGTGGTCTGAGAGCGATCCCTCTCTCTGGCAAGAAGAAAGGGAGAAAACATCCTTGTTGTTTGTTCTCCTTCCCACTCGCAATCACACGGTTTCTCTTTTCACGGGAATACCACATTTAAGCAGCAGTTGATCTTTGATTAATTTAAACGCGGTGATGAAAGGCACTTTTAAAACTCAAGAATGTGTAGGGGGATTTTTTTTATTGTGCAGTTTGAAGAAAGTGAGAGGAAACGGGGAAGGGAAAAGTCCCAACTTGAGGTTTGGAAAACTGTGACCTTGCACTCTGAATCCTGAAACGTATTGACGACGAGATGAAACAAGAGGAGAGAAGGGAGGGGAAACAAAGAAAGACAGGGAGAGAGAGAGAGAGAGGAGGGAGATTTGAGAAGCAGAAATCAAAGAAAGGGATTAAGCTTGGGGAAAAAACTGAGCTCGACTGTCCTTGTATGTTACTGTTGCACATATCACACACACACACAGAGAGACAAAGTGAACCATTATGCTCTAAACACAGACAAAAAGCATCACGCACGCATACACACAGCTACTGACAGCACTATAAATAGAGATTCTTCAATCCACGTCTATTCAGCAACCACAACATTCTCCAAGTGCACACTCACACACACAAACACAGCTTCAGCTCACACTGCGGCGGCGCTGATACGGTTAGAGAGGAAATTAAAGCCATCATAAAAGAGGGGAAGTTGTGTGTGAGTGTGTTTAAGTGCATGTGCAGTTCAGCTGTTGTGCGCTGCATGATCTCCAGTAGGATGAAAGTGAAGGCAGTAAGCTGCTCTTACCTTTGAAGGGACGGAAAGAATAAAGATGTTTTTCATGACAAAGACAGACAGAAGAGGACAAACAGAAGGGGAAATAATGAGAGGCCTGGCTATGCTGTCCTCCCGCTGGTTCTCTCAATATGAGTCCCTTTCTTTAAGGTATCAGCAGTGTTTCCTCTATATGTCGTACAGAAAGTTCATAATTCCAAGCAACTGTTTACACAAATCAGCAGTAGCAGGAAATCAAAGAATAAAAACACCCAGCCGATCATTGTTTGCATTAAGAAAGAACAAAACACTCCTTCACTTATATTAAATCACCACATACAAACAAAGAAATCTGGCTGAAATTTAGCTTCCAAAAAAAGGAACTAATTTAAATTAATGTAGCCTATTAACAGTAGGACTATAAAGCTAACACACCATCGCTTAAAGGTCCCATATTATAAAAAAGTGTGATTTAGGATTTCTGTCCATTCGTGATGTCACAAATATACTATATTTAGACCCTTTACAAAGATTTAAATGTAAACATTCTAAATGTGTCCCAGTTTATTCCTGGTTGCAGTGTATGTGAATGTCATCAGCTGACAGGAAGTACACATGGACCCAAGCTGTTGCCTAGCAACGCATGTCTGTTGCAATTCCGTCGAAATGCTCTTAAACGGAGCATTTCAGACAGAGGGTAAATACAGGCATATTCAGGCTGACAGTATGAGGAAAATAAAGTGTTTTTTTCTTTAACATTACAGCGTGTGAACATGTTCTAGTAGAAACACAAAATACAAGTATAATCCTGAAAATGAGCACGATATGGGACCTTTAATGTGAAATCTCTTCACGGGCTGAAACAGTGAAAATGAGTAAAACAGCAGACCTACCTCTGTTGTCTTCATGGCTTACAAAACGCCACAGAGATGATCTCATCATAGTCCAAAGAGTCACTGAGTTCCCTTTCAAAAGAGAAGAGGGCCAGCTCATATTGGCACATGAACTTGAACAGTTTCCTTTATTGAGAGCATCTGTATTATTCTCCCTGTGTCCACTAAGAGGGATGTCCTGCTTGGCACAATACAGTACAACATCCAAAATCACTTTGAGATGTTCCCCATTACTCTCGATAAATCAGTAGCACATGGTTCATTTAATTTAACACTTTCCCTGCAGTTAGGTTTGCCCTGTAGCTTTGAAACTAACCTTGTTAGGCTAACCTTCTAGTGGGCTAATGAGCCTGAAGACCCGGGCTGGGTGGACTCAGTTGATGGAGGCAATGGCGTGTCTTCTTCCTCAACTCTTGTGTTTTTTAAACAACACATTAAAGAACTTTGTTCAGCCATTCGTGTGGAGGTAACTAGCTGGCTAGCTGGCTAAAGGAAGTGGCAGCTCAGAGTGTCCTCCTGTTGATTGGACACAACCAATTAGATACGGCCAGCTGCCTTCAACAGCAACAGCCGCTGCAGCCATTTTGGACTGACCAACCGCCTCATATTTGCTTTTTTTTTTTTTATTAGACATTGATATCTCCACAGTGGCTGAATGGATTTTTACCATTCAAATTGCATTTGAAACGTCCATCTCCTTTCATTCATTTTCAATTTGAACTGTGAAGACAGCCCTTACAAATCTCTTGCAATGTTAGTTTTTATCAAGAATATAGGACCCTGGGAACATCGGGATGACCCCTGTGAAACTAATGACCAGTGGTGGATGAAGTACCTGAAAGTCACACATGCGTAAAAGTACAGATATCTAACCACAAAATGACTTTATTGAAAGTTAAAGTCACCTATTAGAATATTACTTGAGTAAAAGTCTTACAGTGTTTGATATTTACTCTACTTAAATATTAAACATAATTTTCTGATATTAAATGTAAAAGTATTGAAAGTAAAAGTCCCAAGTAAATGCTATTAATATATTAAAAAAAGTCAGCAAGTCAGAATTTTGAGATTTATGAAGTTTATGGGGTGGTCACACATGCACAAAATTAATATTTGGCTCCCATTCACTTCCATTCACCGCGAGCGAAAGCAAATTCTCATCTTTTCATTCAAAACGCAGGTCGCTTTGGTGAACTTTCAGTTCAACAATCGCCTCAGCAGGCGACGATCACTCGCCTGCATTCGCGATCGTGTGACCATGATCTTATTATTCCTCTTAACATGTAACATGTAACATGTACACCACCTTTAAAATGGAGCTTACATGCTTGAAGAAAAACGAGGTCTCCGCAACTTAAAGGATTTAAAGAGCAAAATCCAGTTTTTCAGCATGATCTGACATGCAGCTTGCCTGGACTTGAGCAGAAATCAAAACTTAACTAAGGCTTTAAGAGCACTTTATTTGCACTTGCTCATCACGTGAATGATGTAACTTGCTAACTAGGACCACTGATTCCCTAAACCTGCTTGCTTGCAATAGTAACGAAGTAACAAAGATGCTTAGGGGAAATGTATCAGAGTAAAAGTACACATTTTATTTAGGAAATGTGAAATGAAAGTGAAAGTTGACAGAAATTTAAAAACTCCAGTAAAGTACAGATACTCCCAAAAATACTTAAGTACTGTTACACCATTGCTAATGACTACTGATAATTTATGATAATTAGTTAATTTGTGGTATATAACAGAAAAAAAATGTGTCACTACAAGAAGCAGCACTGTAATCAAAAAGTAAAACAAACAAAAGTCAACTGTAAGAAAGCATTGTTAACTGCTATGGAGGTAGATGTGTGTGAATATACTTTTCCATCTTCTTTAATGTGTCTTAAAGTTCTCAGTGATCAACAGGATGATGACTAATGTTCCAGCCTGACTGATGATTAGATTGTGTGAGATAACAGTTCCCCTGACAAAACAACACATAAATGTCCGATATGTTGCACAAACGTAAGGCCAAAGATCATTGAATGTTTATTGGTTAAATTTTGAGTTTCAGTATTGAGAAGCTTTAAAGTTTTAGTCACTTGTGATACGAAATGGGAAGCATGCTGATACGCCTACTGTGTTTCCTGGTGACCTTTACTATCAGTTAAAAGAGTTCTTGGTAACATGTTGTTTATCTGAATGGTATTAAGCTACAGGATGTGAAGTCATTTCTTCATTCTACGGTATGTCGCCATACATTAGCAAAACATACACTAGCAGATACTGATTAAACATTTTAAGAATGGAAATTCATTCCTCACCTTGGAAATAGCAGTTAAATAATAAAATAATCCAAACTCAAGGTTCACTTACTGGCATTTTCCAGAGCGTTTAACCATTTCACATGATCTTCATTCAGCACATTGAGTTTGCTCACTTGTCATGGAGATGCAAACTTTTAGGCCTACTCGACCCCAACTCATGGTCTATTTACTAGCGTTTTCTTGTGTGTCGACAGGTCCCTCTCCATGACAGATATGCAACTAAAACCGCTGTTTTCTTAAAAAAAAAAAAAAAAACCTTAAACTTAATTAGATTTGTTATATACATAAAGGTACATACATAAAGTTTGACCTCTGCATTTAATCCATCCTAAGCATTAGGAGCAGTGAGCTGCTGTAAAGCTCCCGGTGAGCTACTTGGAGTTCAGCTCAAGGACACTTCGACATGCAGAGCTGGGGATCACACCTTCATCCTTGCAGTTAGAGGACGACCCGCTATACCTACTGAGCTACAGCCGCCCCACCGATTTCAAGGCCAAAAATTAACTTTCATGTTTAAAGGGACTATTTGTAACTTTCAGAAATGCTTGTTTAACAGCGACACCTGTGGCCGTGAAATCTAGGAAAGTCAGCGTCGGGCTCGCGCTTGCTCGCTCTACATAGACATGAACGAGCATCGCTCAAAACAGTGAGGCGACAGACGTCAGCTAAAACCACAATATCACTCTATATTTCACCTGCTTGGCAGTAATGTTAGCTGACCAGACGAAGGTCTCTCCATGAATCACTGCTGATCCTAGTGTTGGCTTTTCCTGCTTCAGCGCAGGCTGAGGCAGCGGGGCTCCGCTGCGAGTAACGTTGTCGTCTCCGCCCGCAGCCGGAGAGAACAGGGGAGACACCGGCACCCGTTCGGTAACGAGACGACAACGTTACTCGCTGCGGAGCCCCGTCACTTCACAAGACACGGGAAACCTCTGTTGGTCTGGAGGAGCTGCAGCATTTATTGCTGCACAAACGTCCACCGTACATTCACTAGATATTCTCAGAGCTAAACTAACTCTTCTGTAGTGTGTAGTGAGCGCGCGTTCACGTCTAGAGGTGGAGCGAGTACGCGAGAACGTATGTGAGCGCGCATGTGTCCCGACCCGATACATTTATACGCTTAAAAAGTTACAAACAGTCCCTTTAAGACAACACGGACACGTCCTCAAATTCTATGGATGCAATCAAAACTAGTAAACTAGAAAGTTTGGATTGCTTTGTCAAATTAAACATATTTTCCATCTCAGTAAAGTGCACCAGTTTTAAGGACTGGGCACGTTTGAACGCCGCTCGTACAGCATAATGCAGCCCTCCACCCTCCCAGCGATGTCCATCCTTTGGGGGTCACAGAGAGTTTCTTAAAGTGTAACATTATACTGACTTTGCTTGAGGGATCAGCACAGATTATACAGCACAGACAAACTACACATTATTAGGGAGGAAACATTCCTCAGATGGTTGGTGGATCTGGCAACCTGGCTGCTTGGCACGTCTGTCCTCTGTGTGTGTGTGTGTGTGTGTGTGTGTGTGTGTGTGTGTGTGTGTGTGTGTGTGTGTGTGTGTGTGCGTGTGTGCGTGTGTGTGTGTGCGTGTGTGTGTGTGTGTGTAGTTGGCAGCACTACACACACTCCAATGTCACGGTCGTCTTCAACATCTGTCCACTTGGAGGACAACCCGCCAGGCTCCCACACAGAGGAACTCCGGGCACACTGCTCTCCAACGAGGAAAACTGCTGCTTTCATCTTCAGCGACTCCAAACTGCTGTAATGTGCTGAGTTATATATCATACGCATTACTTTGCATATGAAATACCTGCAATAACATTCATATTTTAATCCTAGTATTATTAAGGTTGTGAGTGCATCAGCAGCAGTGAAGTAGAGGCTACTATTAACCCTGTGTTCCCTTCAAGAACCACAGTTTTCTGTGGTGTCGACTCCCTCTAATTCACTACGAGGCCTTGTAAACACAACAACACAACCAAATACAGACAGGTGCTTATTAAAGAAAAAAAAACCTGTCAAAGAAAAAAACAACATCAAAAGTGATTCAATTTTTAAAGCTAGCATATGAAATTAGAAAACCTAAGGAATCCATTTGTGTATACTATAGCTTGTCGCGAAGGAGGCTAAATAACACTCCAAATGTGCGCAACATTTTTGGCGGGGAAAAATTGTCATGGCCATTTTCAAAGGGGTCCCTTGACCTCTGACCTCAAGATATGTGAACGAAAATGGGTTCTATGGGTACCCACGAGTCTCCCCTTTACAGACATGCCCACTTTATTGGGCATATTTACTGATCTCCACATGGCTGCCAGGTCACAAGCTTTCTCATTTTACAGCTAAACAGTAGAAATAGGAGATTACAGTAACAGAATATTGATTCATATTTGATCAGCGCTGCCTAGTTTGACCGTTTGATCGGAGTCGGCGAGTGATTGACAGCTGGCAGGCTCCAGCTCGACTCTGACTGCTTGTTTTCCTCCGGTCTGTGAAATCTTGCAGATGTCATTAGGAGCACCGGAGGACACCAGAGGAACATGATTTGTTTTCAGATTACCTGTCTCATGCACTACTGTCAGGATATAGTGACCGTTTTATAAAAATAACTTTTTTAATCATATTTGCTCCAATTCTACCCACTGCTGCTTTAAAGGGACTGTTTGTAATTTCTTACACGTATAAATCAATCGCATCCACGTGCATGCGCGCACACTACACACTGCAGAAGAGTTAGTTTAGCTCTGAGAATATCTAGTGAATGTACAGTGGACGTTTGTGCAGAAATAACTGCTGCAGCTCCTCCAGACCAACAGAGGTTTTCCGTGTCTTGTGAAGTGACGGGGCTCCGCAGCGAGAAACATTATCGTCTCCGACCAAAACTCCGTCGTCTCCCCTGTTCCCTCCGGCCGCTCTCGGGAGGCTGAAGCAGGAAAAGCCAACACTAGGATCAGCAGTGATTCATGGAGAGACCTTCGTCTGGTCAGCTAACATTACTGCCAAGCAGGTGAAATATAGAGTGATATTGTAGTTTTAGTTGACGTGTGTCGTCTCACTGCTCGTTCATATCTATGTAGAGCGAGCACAAGTGCGAGCCCGACGCTGACTTTCGTTGACTTAACGGCCACAGGTGTCGCTGTTAACAAGCATTTCTGATTCTTACAAACAGTCCCTTTAAATCTCTAGGATTTATAGATTGTCTTTATAATTTCTCCATGTTTTTCTTCTTCCTACAAAGCACCATGTAAAAATGCTGCATAGTTTACAGTACATAAAGTTGGCTTGTTTGCTGCCATGTGGATGTTCATCCAGAAACTTCACCGCCTCTTTGCTGGTTAACCACGCCCACACACAGAGCGCTCAAACCGGCCACTGGTTGAACAAGACCCGGTCCCGCCCACTGGAGGAGTTAATAACTTCAGTGTGACATAAAGCAGCAGCAGCAGCAGCAGGTCATCATCATCATCCACTGGAGGACACCAGCAGGGTGGCTTCTGTTACTGGAGGCTGCACACACTGGACATGTTGTGAAACTTTACTCACTTGTTTTTTGTTTCTGTTCATGAAAGAAGCGTCACAACAATGTGGAAACCCTCCTGTGGATCAGACAGCACCTTCAGCTGCTCCGCTGCTGCTGCCGCCGCGGTCACCTGTCTGCTGGTGACCGGGATGCTGGTCGTCACTGTCGGACACCCGAGCAGCGGAGAGCCGGAGGAGCCTCCAGCTGCTGCAGCGACGAAAGTTTTCTCCGCGTATTTCAGGAAACTCACCCGGGAGAGGCGAGCGATGAGCGGCCAACCGAGGAGGAGCGCTGCCCCCGGACCGGTGGAGCATCTCTCACCGGCTGACCTGTTCATAGCGGTGAAGACCACCGGGAGATATCACCGGCAGAGACTGGAGCTCCTGCTGGACACCTGGATCTCCAGAAACATGCAACAGGTGAGCCAGTATACTATAGAGTTCATCTCATATACCTGTCACTTAGAAACACAGACCTTTTTATTTTCTATTAACGTATTTGTTTATTTAATTTATTATTACTCTCTTATATTATTTATTTATTTATTATTTATTTATTATTATTATTATTTTTATATCATTATATTATTATTATTATTATTATTATTGTTATATTACTCTCTTATATTATTATTATATTATATTATTATTATTAGTGTATTATTATTGGGGGGTTTTATTTTTATTTTATTATTGTTTCTATTCTTTCTTTTTTATTATTATTATTATTATTATTATTATTATTATTATTATTATTATTATTTTATATCATTATTATATTATTATTATTATTATTATTGTTATTATTATTATTATTGTTTTTTTTTAATTATTTATTTTTTTGTTTTGTCTTTTTAATTCTATTCTTTCTTTTTATTATTATTATTATTATTATTATTATTATTATTATTTATTTTCTTAATTTTATTTAAATTTTAAATGTTGAAGTTGTTTTCTCTAGTGTACTTAATGAGTTCGTCTATAAGCTCAACTACTTAAAAAATTGGTTTATAAACTATTGTAATAACGAAAACTGTAAATTGCATATATGAAAACAACCTCGAAAAAAGGGAAAAAATAAAGTATAAAAAAAGAAACAGAGATCAGAAGACACAAACTGACTCAATACAGTTAAAATCATAGAAATGGGACTTTAACTTAATGATAAATAAACAAAAACATGACAGCTGTTAGAAACCTGAAGAGAAGTAAGCTACATGCTGTGTTAATGCAGGTCCAAACCATTCAGGAAGTGAATATTTATTAGCCTTTATTATGTTATTTTGTGCAAATCCTATAGTCACACAATAGGAGAATAAACATGCTACCAGATAATACTTTGAATTTACTTGTAAACTTGTGTTTATGTGATTTATCAGCTGGTGAGGTGGTCACATGAAGGAACATTTGTCTTGAGTTCAAATGCACATTATCTGTTACTTTATGCAAAGTGTGATCCTTGTGTGAATAGTTCCTATATCAGGGGAAGTTGTATATGTATAATAAAGGTTTCCCTCATCTCCTGCTGCAATAAGCCAGTTCTAAATAATCCCCCTGATGTGACTGGGACCAGTAGCTCTTTGATCCAGGCTGCCGCTGGATTGTAAAACAAGAGATAGAGGCCTTTGTAATGTATGAGAGGGAGATGAGAGGGTTAACAGGTCGAACACACTGCTGCTAACGTGTTGACATTATTTATACCAGCAGGGGACATGAAGAGGAATAGAAAGTCTGTAGCACTCATATGGATGAATGAATCCTGGATTATGGTCTCGATGAGATGCAGATTTGTTTCAAGGCTGCGAATACAACAAAACATTTGTTCAGTTGTAGTTCAGACTGTCATCAACATGCAGAGAGACTCACTGTATAAAAACAGCTTCAAACACCATACAAACTGAGATGTCATGGCTTTGAAATAACAGAGAAAGTCAAGAAAGTAAGCTTCAGAGGTGGATGGAAACGACATACAAATACATTTTTAAGATACTTTCTGTTCATCTTTCTACTTCTACTACATTTAAGAATGAAATAATGTGATTTATACACCACAAGAGTTATGACACAGCTGTAGTTACTGGTTATTTTAGCGTTAAAACATATATAATATATGATTCAATGCCTATAAACTACCCAACAACAGATAAAGGAGTTAAGATGATGCTCCACCTGGACCAGTTTCAACATTAAAATGTTGTTACAACCAAGGAGCCACCCTTTAGCCTGAGTCAGACTTATAGCCTATGTGTAATTTAGTATATTTCTATTGTACCATTGTTTTACTTAAGTTAATAATCTGAATAAAGTGCTGCAGGGATGACGTATTTTTGTAGGCCAACCAGGAAGTTAGCATCGCCCGGGTTCTCTCGACAAAAAGCCAATGAGATTTTTGCATTGGGTTTGTATTATTGCAGAAAATGAACTCTGTGGCAAACAAACGTTTATGATACTTATACGTTTTGTTCAGCGAGATAATCTTCACAAATGAACACCACTTTTATGATTTTAGAAGTGTGAATGCAATCCCCAGAAGTAAAAAGCTAACGTTAGGCTATAAACGAACTACACCACGGTCGCATGATTTCACACGTCACCACCACTAAGCTGAAGGCGGACTAGTGTTGCAAGAGAGATGCAAGCTCTGTGAACATTTTTAAACAACATTTGAAAACGCATTTATTTAGCATTGCCTTTAACTAACCGTCGCTCTTCCTTTGTTTTATTCTTATCTTTTACATGTTTTATTGTTCTTATGCCTTCCTTTGTTTTATTGCTTGGTTTGCGGTGCAAACAAAATAGTTAAGGTTAGGCATTGACTTTGAATAGTTAAGGTTAGGATAGGTCGTCGGGCAGCAAAATTTTGCAGATCTCAGATCAGATTATGCAATTTGCGGGCTCCCTTCTAGACATGCCCCAAGTCCAAGCTGCCAGCCAACAGTCTAAAACCCAAAGATATTCACTTTACTACCATAAAGAAGTAAAGAAACTGGGAAATACTGACATTAAAGAAGCTGGGAACTCAGATTGAAAAACAACCCAAACAAGTAATCGATTATCAAAATAGTTACCAGTTGATTTCCGATTAATTGACCAGTCATCGCAGCTCTAAATCTGAATTCTTCTTCTGCCTCTGATCCTGTTAGAAACCATCTTTTCCTCATCATTAAACCAAGCAGCAGTCCTGTGATCTGGATGAGTCGTAACATGACTACTGGATTTGAAAGAGGGATCATGTTGAGCCTCACAGATAAATATTTGAGATCAAACGGCTACGAACAGACAGCTTTTTGGTTCTGAATCACGGTGGTGAGTGAGTCAAAGATGAATCTGTTGCTGTAAAACACATGGGGCTGTGGTGAGCTGCACCCAGCGGCTTCAAAGCTCATAATCGAAGGCAGACGCGGCTGCGGAGCGCACGGCGGTCGATCTGATTCCCATTTAAACCTCAGTGTTTGAGGAAAGGCCTCGCTCAAGTCCCATCTCATGCTGCACAGAGACTGTTGACATGTAAATAGAGACCATGTCGGGGAAATCAGCTGGTGTGTGACGCATACCTGCCTCTGCTCTCACGGCCAGGTGTAACTCTACCTGTTTCCCAGACACACCTATATACTCTGAGACTGCTGAGTAATGGAAATGCAGCAACACATTCTCACAGTGTTACCTTCACATGCCCTGGGAACAAACCAGATTTCTCATGGGAAGTTAAAAATGTGTCTGATCACAAGAGTAAACACATGCACACAGACACCACTTTCTCCCACCTCGGTGGTTGTTGTTGTCGCTGTTTCCTGTCTAAGTCCTGGCGAAACCACCGACCCCCCTTCAAATCCACATTTTCTCCTCACTCTGACCCCCCACCCTCCTCCTTGTCCTCCTATGACATAAACTGACTCAGAAGCTGACTGCTCTCTAGAGGCTTAAGAGGCTCAGAGTGGAAAAAAAACAGACTGACGGAAACTCACAGCTGGCTGGACACACAGAGATGTTTTTCTCTCTCTACCAAAGGCAGCGGTGTGATCACACAGTACCAAAGATTTATTATTGAATTTGTGCTGCATGGCAGAGTGGAAATCCCTCTGAGCCTGGTCTTCTTGTCCTCACTGGGGTTGTGAGTTCAGTGAAGACAGTAGGACACATGTTTGTTATTGTACTCCAGCACTCCAGCGATTTGAAGTGAAGCAGCGATTATGAGGTGCTGACTTTGATCTGTAATTTGAGGATGTTTACAATCAGATGAACAAATTACAGATGTTTTAGGGGACAGAAAGTAAATATATAAGTTAACGAAAACTTAAAATTAAGTAAAAACATGTTTTTTTTAGTGCTGTCAATCGATTAAAATAGTTAATCGGGATTAATCACAAATTAATCACACATTTTTTATCTGTTCAAAATGAACCTTAAAGGGAAATTTGTCAAGTATTTAATACTCTTATCAACATGGGAGTGGGCAAATATGCTTGCTTTATGCAAATGTATGTATATATTTATCACTGACAATCAGTTAACAACACAAAACAATGACAAATATTGTCCAGAAACCCTCACAGGTACTGCATTTAGCATAGAAAATATGCTCAAATCATAACATGGCAAACTCAAGCTCAACAGACAACAACAGCTGTCAGTGTGTCAGTGAGCTGACTTGAGGTCAGAGGTCAAGGGTCCCCTTTGAAAATGGCCATGCCAGTTTCTCCTCGCCAAAATTTAGCATAAGTTTGGAGCGTTATTGAGCAGATTTCGACAAGCTATTATGACATGGTTGGTAACAATGGATTCCTTATGTTTTCTAGTTTCAAATGATGCCAGTATCTTCACTCTAGCTTTAAAACTGAGCCCACTACAAACTAAAAAATCGCAAGTTGCGTTAATGTGTTAACTTTTACAGCCCTATAATGTCTGAAGGCTATAATGCACAAACCATAGACTGTATATAACAAGTGGATGTAGTCACTGTGACGTCATCCATTGGTTTGAGGACTGCTGTTTTGAAGCCTCGAAGCCTTCAGCATTTTGTCCGTCGCCATCTTGGATTTATACCCTGCTTTATGGTCTATTTGACTCTAAGTGGGACCATAATTTACAAAATGAACATCATGCTGTATTGAAGAAGACTTGAAACTAGTGATTGAGACCATAAACTCATGTTTACAATGTTTACTGAGGTAATAAATCAAGTGAGAAGTAGGCTCATTTTCTCATAGACTTCTATACAATCAGACTTCTTTCTTCAACCAGAGGAGTCGCCCCCTGCTGGCTGTTAGAAAGAATGCAGGTTTAAGGCACTTCCTCAGATCAGGTAGCTCACTGGCACAAACATAAACAGACTCTTGGCATCCTCCCTGCTGACATCCTGCCAGGCCTGCACTGCAGCAACCCATTAAATATTGATGATCTGTTGGTTTGCAGGTCAAAAGTCGACTTGGCATCGATGTGACAACATTTAAATTGCTTCATTATCTTTGCTACTTTACAACCAAAGTCAGCCCCGTTTTAACTTGGACACTTGGAAATGTTTGAGCTCCAGGGATGGCACTGAAATATCTCAACAACTATTGGATAGATTGCCATGAAACTTTGTACACACATTCACCGTCACCAGAGGATGAATTGTAGTAACTCTGGTTGGTCCTTTCACTTTTCATCTAGCTCCATCATCACGTCAAAATTTGAATTCGTCCAATACTTTGGTTCTTGACAAAAATACCTGCAAAACTAATGCAGGTATTTTATAATAGCATTATTAGTACAATAATGCTAATTATAATAACCACACCCCATATGTGATCCTTGATTTGATTGTGCTGAACTTGGCCCGTGAACACAAACATTTATAATGTATTGTTTCCTGTCTGGAGCTCAGCTGCCCTCATGCAGCCGCAGACACACCTGCAGCTGCTGATTTATCTCCTTTCTTCTGTTCCTCTCTCACACACTTTATCATGTGACTTTTGCTTTTACTCTGTAACGGATGTGAAATGTAGTGAAGTAGGTCTACAGTACTTGTGATGAATAGTAATTAGGTAAAAGTAAAATTTAAAAAAAATTCTCTGTTACAGTAACGTCAGTAGTTCAGCCTCACAGAGTGGCTAGCATGGCTGGAAATCATCATCATTACCTCTTGTTGCTTGTTTCAAGAACATTTTTGCCTTCAGTTTGATCTTCAGCGAGTGAAATTGCTTCTAAATTGGACTGAGGTTATGTGACTGACTTGGACAACAACATTACGCTGGTTGGCCATAAAAAAGACCCTCTTTGGATACGTTGTCTATACTGTATGTTCAGGATCATTGTCCTGCTGCATTATCTTAGACCTTGGGGACAAAGACAAATGTATGTATAAAAAGGACTACAAGTCCTCCATTGTTCATCCAACATGGACGTAAACAGCCTAAAATTAAAGCTGAGATTCAGAACTTTAACCTCAATGTCATCGTTTCATTTCAAATCTATTGTCCTGGAGTACAGAGCCAAAACAATATTTATACTCTGTATGTGCACCCAGGGTGTGTGTTTACTTCCTGTGGAAAGTTTAGGGGTCTACACGGCTTCCTGAGTACGCTGTGACCTACGACCCTGTCACTCATCACACACGTACACACACACACACACACACACACAGCGACAGAGCTGAGACCAGCTGCTCTGCTGCTGATAGACAAGAGGCTTACCTTTTGTCTTGGCTTCCATCCAATATCAGCAGTGCTTGCTGCTGCTGCTGTGTTTGTTGGCGTGTGTCAGTGTGTGTGTGACCGAGGAAACAGGTGGAGTCTCACCTGAGATCATAAACAGTCATCCATGAACAATGATGGTTGGAGCAGTGAGAGCGTCTGTATAATGGTGTTTTTATTTCCCTGCTGGTCACTGAAGGCCGCTGGAATAACATGAACCGTGTGTGTTTTTCCACAGATATTCGTGTTCACTGATGGAGAGGACGAGAAGCTGAGGAAGAGGATGGGTGAGCTGCACGCACACACACACGCACACACACAGCAGTTTCGCTGAGTAGCAGCAGCGTTATCTGCAGGCTGTGAGCAGGAAAGCAGGAACCAGGCTGCTGACTGAGCAATACTGTGTTTCCATGAAGTGCAGGAAATCACTTCAGTTTTATCAACAGGCCTTTCCTCATCTTACTCATGGAATTGTTTTACTTTTAAATGAGGTTTTCTTCTCACTAACGGACACATTGTACAACCCCGATGCAGAAAAATGTGTAATTAGGATATTCATTAGCAGTCGGGTTGTAATGGGATCACATTTTAAACATCTTTCTTGCTTCTGAAACGAATATTTAGTCAAAGTTGCTTCATCAAATATACATATTTCCTATTAAAGGAACAGGAACAGTGTGTAACATCCGACATGCTTGTGAAACTGCGGTAACGTGAGCCGCAGAGTGCCAAACCTTGGTAACTCCAATCGCCGTCTGACTTCTATTGCTCCTAAAGTAGTGTTATTATGGTAAGGATGGCCTCCGAGCGAGGCAAACAGCGTTACCGTGGTTTTGCACTCGGCGGCTCACGTTACTGCAGTCTTGGAAAGGGAGGAGTGAGCGGAGGGGTACTCAGTTGGTTGCAATCTGCAACCACACCACTAGATGCTGCCAAATCCTACATACTGTACCTTTAATTCCATAATAACCATTACTTACTTTGTTTGTTATTGATCACCAGGAGCTCACCTGATCAACACCAACTGCTCAGCGGCTCACAATCGTCAGGCCCTCTCCTGTAAAATGGCGCTGGAATACGACACTTTTATTAACTCTGGCAAGAAGTAAGACACAATCCAGACACACACACACACACAGTGTCATAAACACACACACACACAGAGCATGTTACTAACTCTCATCTGTTGCAGGTGGTTCTGTCACGTCGATGATGATAACTACCTGAACGTTGGCTCTCTCCTGAAGCTCTTGTCTCAGTACGGTCACACTCAGGACGTCTACATCGGCCGGCCCAGCCTGGAGCGACCAATAGAGGCCACGGAGAGCCTTGGCACCACTGAAATGGTGAAATTTAATTATATTTCGTGCTCCATAATTAAAATATTCATCTAGATCGCTCGCTTCTTAAAAACATTCTTTAAAGGGTAACTTCTGTATTTTTCAACCTGGGCCCTGTTTTCTCATGTTTTTGTGCCTAACTGACTAACAGGGACAAACATTTTTGAAACTGGTCCAGTTTTGAGGAATAACACTGTAACCGGCAGCAGGGAAACGAGCTGCAAGGGAAAGTGAGCAATGTAACGTTACGTTTACTAAAAGCGTTGTTTTTGCCACTGACAGGCTCAGATTGTTCTTATAAATGTCTGATAACATTATGGCCCCTATGGAGAAATAAAATGTTTTTCTTACCTTTCTCTTGATCCGGTCTGTTTGTTATGTCCAACTCCCGCTCAAGGAGAAGTCTCGTGGTGAAATCTGAATATCCGTAGGGTCCAGGTTGAACAATATTGAAGTTACCCTTCAAGTTGCAAAAGTTACTGAAAAAAGTTCACTCTGGTTTTCTGCTGAGCTCAGCGTGAGATCTACATCGGTTTGCCCTTCACTGATCCCTAGACTGCAGCACAACACACAGAGCTGTATAATGTATGTAAATGTGTCTTTGTGTGCAGAAGCCGGTGCGTTTCTGGTTCGCCACAGGAGGAGCAGGATTCTGTCTGAGCCGAGGCCTCGCCCTCAAGATGAAGCCCTGGGCCAGGTAAATCCTCACTGATAAATTCTGAGATCTTTTTGCGACCCGTTCAGCTTGATCATAAAACCTCCTCTCATGCTCTCTACCTCTTTCTCTGTCCAGTGATGGCAGCTTCATTGCGACAGCTGAGCACATTCACCTCCCTGACGACTGCACCGTTGGTTACATCGTGGAAGCGCTGCTGGGCGTGAGCCTCATCCGCTCAGCGTTGTTCCATTCCCACCTGGAGAACCTGGGACTGGTGTCAGACATACACAACCAGGTACACACACACACACACACACACACACACACACACACACACACACAGAAACAGACTTACTGATGTGCCAACTGTCTAAACAGCTTGTGTTTTTGTTGCTCCTCTAGGTGACTCTCAGCTACGGCACAGTGGAAAACAGCAGAAACACTGTCAACCTGAAAGGACCATTTTCAATAAATGAAGATCCTACAAGGTAAAATCTATGTTTAGCAGTTTATGACATTTATTTAGTTTCTTTGATATGCAAGAAGGAACACCGTACAAAAGAGTGCAACATCTGGGGCTGTAATTAAAGGTTGTCTGTACGATATTCAGAGCATTAATAAAGCAGCAAACAACTACTGTCTATGTAAAGATATAGAGGAGTAATGTCTACCTGAGCAGAGAATGAAGTCACTCTCCCTCTGTGTGTGTTGTAATCAGAGCTTCTCCGTGCTTTGTTGATATAGCCGGGCTGGCCGTGCGTGCTTTTAGTGCATGTGAGTGTGCCCCACTGGCCCACAGAAACCGCTCTGCACTGCGCTCATACAGCGGTAACAGCTGATAACGCTGTCAGTTGCAGAAGCATATCGCCCACCCTTCGGTTCACCCCCCAGGTTAACACTGTATAGCAAAAGCTCGACTTTTGACTGGAAAAGTACCTGGATCTTCAGGCGATTTTCTGCGTCCATTGGGCCCATGTTTGGGGGGGCCCATGTCCTTATTGCTAAATCTGATTGCAAACTATAATTTGATGAGGTCATCCACTACAGGCATAATACACGGTAAGTAGCGGCATCTGTGGTGTGATGAGGTTGTACAACCTTGCAAAGTGAAGCGACGTAGTTGGTTCCTTGACAAAGAAAACACAATTTTCTGAGGTTTTTTTTGAGTATTCAAGTTTTTTCTCGTAAATTTACAACTTTAATCTTGGAAATTCAGAGTTTTTTTGTAATAATACCCCCCTTCCCCAGCTCCGTATTTGTATTTCTTCTACCTACAAAGGCCCCAATGCGCCACCATACCTATGCTAAATGCTAATGAAGAAAATGATGAGACTTTAGTCCGTGAATGCTAGCCTGTGATGCTCAGTCTAACACAAAAGATTGTTTACAGTACAGGGTTCATGACACCTCACATGCTGACATCACAGGCCAACAAAACAATACGGAGGACAAAACACCAGCTGATCTTATCTTAACCCTTCCTGACATTAAGGGGATTTATTTTTTATTTGCCCAGCTTCCCTTCTTTCTTTCTCTCCCTTCATTGCTTCGTCCTCCAGTCAGTAATCGTGTCATTGTGTATTGAATTAGGGCTAATCGTCATTATTTCTGTAGCTTGTCAATAGACACTGATGGCAGTGTGCCTGGAGGGCTGCAGGTAATGAGATAAGCTTGTTGACCTATTGGTGGACGGGTTAATTGAAACAGATTAAATTTATTTTCAAACAATCAATAATAGATATTGTTTATTGTATTTTTTTTCATTTCAACACAGCCCTGCAGCTGTCTGAGGAAAGGCTTTAAAGCATGTGTACTACAATTCTCCTTTATGTAAACGTATGTTTTACTACTATGACAAGCTTCCTGGCTTTGTTCATTGTGTGTGTGTGAATGTATGCACACGGCTAATTGTATTCACAGTCTTATTTTGAAATCCCCAGTTGGCGGCTTCCAGGCATTGTGACAGTCATTTCCCTCTCTCTCTCAGGTTCAGGTCGGTCCATTGTCTGCTGTACCCAGACACTGCTTGGTGCCCCGGCCTCCGGCGACACTAACACCATCCAGAGAGACTGACTGGTGGTGGAGGAGGAGAAGAAGTAAATGTCTGGCTTGACTCAATGTTCTCTGATAGAGGAGGAAATCATTGCACATCCAGGAATAAAGAGAAGGAGTCTCACTGCTGCCCTCTTCTGGCGTGATGAAGAAACATTTGGACATAAATGTTTTCCTCACGTCCGACAGCAGTCTGAGTAGTAGACTGACTTTTTTTATGAGGGACTATGAGGGTTTTATTAGTTTGACACCTGAACTTTGACCCTGTGAATTGTTGTTTGGTGTCAAAAGTGCAACCAGACAAGAAGACTTAAGGTCAAAATGGAGAGACAACTTTGCTCTTTATAGATCCTGAGGGTGGCACGAGAGGAAACGTTACCTAAATCAGAAGGATTTATTCTCTGTACGCCTCAGCTCCAACAGCCCGTTCTCATTCCCAGGGCGTCAAATACCGACGCTTTGTCTCGGCCGTTGACGTGCGTTACCGATGCACAAGGCACCCCTTAGCACCGGTATGAAGCGTACCACTAACTATAATGTAAATCCATGTGTGGCAACAGTAAACGCTCTGAGAAAGTGCGCCTGGAGTGACTGTGGTGACGTATTTTAAATAGCAAAAAAAGACACTCACGGGGCGGGTCCAACAAACACAGGGCTTTCATCCAGGAAACCGCTGTTCGGGTCCCGTGCGTCATGTTACAATCAGATGTTTGTTCGTGTATCGTGTTCACAATGTTCAGTTTAATTTTCACTTTAAAAACGTAGTAGTTGTAAGCCCAACCATGTAACCTAAACCTAACTATAGTGGTTTTGTTGCCTAATCCTAAAGTGACAACAAGGGGCGTGACAAAGCAGCCATATGTGACGAGTTGGGATGAGCTCCAAACGTTATAACCTTATCTTTCCTCTTGTCTACGCTCGACATCCATCAGCCTCAGCTGCACCTCGTCACGCTCAGCTGTCTGTTTGTTAGCTTCAGCTGTACTTAATCTGCTATCATAACATGTGACATTTCATATTAAGGCTGAGATGGTCATTTTGGTCTCTTGTATCTTGTTTCTTTATTAGTTATGATAACATTGTGTGCTCAACAAAGTAACTGCTGAGATCCAAGCACAGCTACAACAACATCAGACGGGGCAAGAAACATGAGCAATCAGACAATCAGATAGTTCATGAAATTGTCTTTTTTACACTTTGTGTAGGTTTTTGTTGGGATTAAACAAACAAGATGTAACATATTTTTGTTACTGTTGGTCAGAGCCAGACTAGCTGGTTCCCCTGTTTCCAGTCTTTGTGCTAAACTAAGCTAATCAGCTGCTGGCTGTAGTTTTTATGTTTAACATAAGTATAAATATTCTCGTCCAACTTTCAACAAAAATGCGAGAAAAAAAAAGCCTATTTCTCAAAATGTTGAATTATTCCTTTAAGTCAAAGGATTTAAACCACTTTATTTGGAATTAAAACTGAAAGTATACACATTGAAATGTCAGTAATAATCCCATTGCACTGTAAAACTGTGTAAAACCTCAACAGGTTCAATCTTGCCCCACCAATACTTCTTTTTAGCGATGTTGCCACATTTCCAGGTCTCTGTAATTAATATGGTGAGAGACAATGTTATTATTACAGGATAGAAATGATGAGGAAAGACCCAAGTAAGACCCAAGTAAGCACGAAAGTAAGACCCAAATTGTAATAAAGCGCAATTATCCTAATCCTGTAATGTTGGATAAGTGGCGGTTTTGGTGTTGCTGGATGAAAAGTCAGAGAATCCCTAAAGTCACTAAAGCGCTCACCGTCTGGGAGCCATTAATGTCTGTACCAATTTATTGACAATACGCTCAATAGTTTTTTGCAATATTTCACTCTGAACCAAAGTGATGGACCGACAGACGAATTGACAGATTGAGATTATCATCCCTAGAGACTAATCTGCTGCTGTTTAATGTAGCCTGATCTGATTTTCCTCACATTTTCAGTGTCTTCTCTCCACTTTCTCGGCTGTGAATACGTTACTTACTCGGTTGCCCACAAGCTCCAGTGTTAATCAGTTTGGATTTACATGACACTGTTACAGTGAAAAGATGAAGGAACAACATTAACATTCATTATTTTATTTTGTCAGTGTTCAGTATTATCATTTCTCTGAAGTATATCATCATGACTGCACTTTGCTGTTTTATTTCTGCTGTTTGCAATTCATAATATTTTTTAAAAATACTTTTTCGACATTTTGGGGAAATACGCTAATTTGTTTTCTTGACGAGAGTCAGATAAAGTGGTAATTAATGAGCTTTAGAGGTGCTGGTAAGATTATTTGGTTTCCCTCAGACAAAAGCAGGCTAGCTGTTTCCTTCCGTTTCCAGTATTTGTGCAAAGCTAAGCTAACTGGCTGCTACCATACAGACAGGAGAGTGGTATAGATCTTTTCATCTAACTCTTGGCAAGAAAACAAATACGAAAATGAACATCTTTTAGAAACTCTGCATGAACTAATCTCATATTCTGAACTCATCCAGTGAGGCCTCGGTTACAAAGTATTCTTCCAAAGTGGCGGACATCACCTGCCTTTATGATGTAAGCCCGCTTTCTATAACGTTACACAGTGGCAGTGTAACAAAGATCTCCCCAAATGACTCATGTTGGGTCGTCTTTCTGTGCATTGAAAGCAGTTGTTACAACTGAATGAAAGTTATTAAGTTAAATTCTATCCCTTGTTAAATGAATGTATATGATGAACTGTTGCTTTTGAAGCGTGCATGCTCTCTCCAGTATCTGGACTGTATGTAGACATGTAATAAAAACAGCTTTTTTGGTCCGTAAGACGTGAATTTGTTTCTGTGATTGTGTGCTTGTAAAACTTTGGGGTGATTTTAAATGGGGTTGTAAGGGACACCGCTTCCACCTTTCACCTCTGACCTTGTTTATGAGCTGCTGGGTTCCTGTCTGGAGACCCCCGGCCCCTCCGGCATCCGACCGTAACCCCACAACAACAGCCGTCTTCTTATCTGATTGAGCCATGCACAAGACCCTGGAGAGATAAAGGCAGAACCAAAACATTAGCGGACTGCAGGCCTCTGTGTGTCATGGCCTCTCTCAGAGATGTCGGTCTGTGTGGACCACAGGGAGTACTTAGACAAATAGTGACACACAGTAGTGAATTTGTGAGGTTATTCTGAGGTTTAATATGCTTCTGAGTGACACCTGCTGGCTGCATGTGTTACTGCAAAGAGTAAAAAACTAGTTTTGGTCACTGCTGCTTGTCCTGAGTCATCGGTGTAGTGTTGCAACCAAATATAAAGGGCAGATGAGGTGGTTTGGCATCGGACAAGTTTAAAAAGGGATGTTGAAGAACCAGGATTATAAACTGGAGTAGTAGGGTGACCAGGTGTCCCACTTTACAAAAGTCAAACCACTGCAGACTCTTTTCTGGCTTTTATCCAATGGCTGTGAAGAAGGTCAGGCTCTCATGACGGGGCTGTTTGCCGTCAATCAAACTGTGCACACCTGGGTCAAGTGCAGGTTGACCTGTCACCGTCTTTGCTACGCTACGGAAAATACCACAAAGAAAAAGAAATGCAACTACAACCAAGACCTCTTATTAGTGGGTGAAACCGGTGGAAGGCGAGTTTTTTGTGAAGTTTGACAGTTATTTTTAAATTTCACACCGGCAGTAATACGACATGAAGCGACACAGTTCATGTGAGACAAGAAATGTTTGGCTCAAAAAGAGATGTGCTGATCTATGGTTGCATCCGGGCAAAGCACAGAGATGTTACAAGATAAGGGGCAGAATAGAAATGTTTATTATTTAAGTTAGATAGACATTATATCAAAATTGTAGACCACCTCTCAGCCTTGGTAACGTGTCCCACATTGTCCCACTCTTTATCCCACATTTGATTGGTCTGGTCACCCTAAGGAGTAGTGGAAAAAAAGCATTTATTGACAAAACAATTACTAAAAAAAAGGGCAAAATGAAACCCAGGAATTTATATAAAAATACATTTAAGCTGAATCAAAAGAACACAGAACTAAAGAAAGTTGCACCCTCACACCAAGCTGCCAACTCCTTTTTCCACTTCCCTTTACTCCAGTGAATGGGATTTCTCAGCCTGACCTAACTGGAAGCTACCACTTCCCCAGGTACGTAAGTATCGGGTGAGCTACACTGAACAAGCAACCAAATTCACACAGAAGAATGAACAAATCATTAATGTAAAATCTCTAAGTTACTGCTGACATCTCAATTTATCTATGGGCACCCTTCCATACCAATGAGAACACCAAATATTATAGTCTTACCTGACTCACATCATAACAGAGCCCAGCCCGTCCCTGCTCAGAGGACATAATGAGACAAACCTGTTTGCACTTCCCCTGATTGAGCAGCTGAGCAGCTAATTTACACCAACATCCCAGGTAGAACAACAAAAATCAGCTCATAAAACAAACTAAACACGCTTGTGTCGTTTATACCCCTCAATTAATAATGTATCAAATAAACTAAAACATTTGACTGAAATTAATAATTAAACAAACACAAAAACACTGTTAGTTTTGGGGAACAGGGCCTGGTGAAAAGGGAGAAAGGGAACCTTTCACAAGCAGTCAACAGACTTGCAACCCAACAATAATACTAAGTTAACGCGATAACGCTTTTAACAGCACTAATTTCTTTAACGCATTAACGCAACTCGCAATTTTTAGGTTGTATTGGGCCCAGAGACTGGCATCACATGAAACTAGAAAACCTGAGGAAAACCTGAGGAACCAACCATGTCATACTACCTCATGAAAAACGCTCCAAAGTTATGCAAAAGTTTGCCGAGGAAAAACTGGCATGGTCATTTTCAAAGGAGACATGCCCACTTTATGATAATCACATGCAGTTTTGGGGCAAGTCATAGTCAAGTCAGCACACTGACACACTGACAGCTGTTGTTGCATGTTGGGCTGCAGTTTGCCATGTTATGATTTCAGCATATATTTTTATGCTAAATGCAGTACCTGTGAGGGTTTCTGGACAATATGTGTCATTGTTTTGTGTTGTTAATTGATTTCCAATAATAAATATATACATATCTTTACATAAAGCAAGCTTATTTGCCCACTCCCATGTTGATAAGAGCATTAAATACTTGACAAATCTCCCTTTAAGGTACATGCCATTAATTTGCGATCAATTGAAAGCCCTCATTCAAACGTAAGTATTTTAAAGTTTCTCTCAGGTAAGACATCTTTGTAAAGGTCCATGGACTGTGTACACACCAGGGACAAAGACCGAAATAAGCCCAGTACTTTATCATTCTATCGCTAACAAAGTTGGATGTATTATATTTTATAAATAATTTATATTAGAATATTCTTAATGAACCAAACCAAAAACAGAGGTGGCAAGTGCATCATCAGACCTGTAACATCCCTCACATCTAAAATACATGAGCTTCATTTTCCATATTTCCATTTAACAAAAAGTCGAGTCAATTCTAGATAACATTGATCAAAGTAGTCCTCTAACTAACTGGTTTTCATATCAGCCATGTTGCTCCGCCATGTTTTCGAGAAAGAGACAAACCAAACACTGACTCTAGTAAGAGCCCTTCGCTTTTTTATGTTACCTGAAGGCCACCGTAGTTCTCAAACACGCTTGTAATCTGCGGTAACGTGAGCTGCAGAGTGTAAAACCGTGGTACCTCCAGGCACCGTCTCACCTCCGTTACTCAAAAAGTAGTGTTCTTATGGTAAGGCATAGGTACGGTGTTACCACAGTTTTGCACTCGGTGGCTCACATTACCGCAGTTTTGGAAAGAGAGGAGTGAGCGGAGGGGTACTCAGTTGGTTGCAATCTGCAACCACACCACTATATGTTGCCAAATCCTACACACTGTTCCTTTAATCTTGTCATTGACAGAGCAGTGGTTCCCAAACTTTTTCAAATCAAGGACCCAATAACTGACTTACTGAGACCCATTTGATAAGCTTTTGTCCCAGGGTGCCCCATCTGTTGTTTTTAGATGTTTTATTAACATTTGACGGAAACCTCTGCTCATTCACTCACATTAAAAAGAACCCGCAGTCTTGATCAGTACGTTAAAGTTGCTTTAATTTCTTTTTTTAAAACATTTATTCCAGGCTGAATGATATCATTACCACAGTTTTGACATGTACATCATTAATACCTTAGTTAAACCATCAGAAAATAAAAACAGCCATAGAAAACATTGTTTGTCCGTCACATCTGGACAGAGGTGTACTTGAAGTCCTGTAAATACCACATATACACACAAACATCGCCGACTCTTCAACGTGATCTTTTTTTTTTTTCTCCATCGAGACAGACTGTACCAGATTGGTTAAATCCCAGAAATCATCGCACAGGAATTCAAATACAACTTAACGTCAGGTGTGCAGACGACACTGGAATAGTTTTATTAAAACATTGCAAGACAGAGAGTCATTCACCATTAATAAGAGAGGAAAAACGCTGCTCTTGCCTTTATTCTCCTACAAAACAGCTAGCTATTATTTTATCTTTAAAGTTTGATCTTTACAAGACAGAGAAAAAAAAAATGTGATATGAAGAGTGTTGTAAGAGTTTAAAAACATTATGAAAGGCCATTAATCAGTGACTAGTCCCACAGATCTTAACACTGTTTGCATTTATGGTGCAAAAAACACTGTAAAGTACTAGACCATAGGTAGCATTGTTACCATAACATGGACATTTTCTTTCTAGTAAAATCACACATGTAAGATTGTCTCGCTAATACGAGAAGTGGTCATTGATTAATAATAAAATATTAAAATGCTGTACAGGAATGGTGCTTGAAATGTTAGGGCTCTGCTCGCTCAGCTAACTACTAGATTCCTCTCTGAAATGTGGTTTCTACCTACTACATCACCCATAATGCAAATGGTTATCAGCCGTGGGGAGGGCGTGCAGTTACTACAGCTCTAGATGTGAATGTAAACAGGACATAAGTAGGGATTTTTTTTTATAAGAAACGGTGGTGTGTGTATTGAATGTCTGTACAGCATGTATGTGTTTTAATGTATGTGTATGTGTGTGTATGAGGGGCATGCGCGGCGTCTGTGTAGAAATGACTCAGGCTAGATAGGCCGGCCCTCGCTTGATGCTGCCAGTCAGACACACCGATCACTGTACATACACGCAGTAACACTGAGATAGAGCAACAGCCAATCACGCTGCAGTGATGTCACACACACACACACGGGTTCACGGATACAGTTTTTTATACACTGTACAGAGAGTTTCAGAGCGGGAGGAGAAACCACTGGCAGTGTGTTGTATTTCTCCGTCTCGCAAAGTCACCTTGAAGAGAATTTGTGCTTGTGGGTAAAAAAAGAAAAAAAAGAAAAGAAAAAAAAAGGCCGGTGGCTAAAGGTCGATCCAAGGTCACCAGTTAACAAAATAAAAGCACAAAGCAGTATAGAAGAAGACTTGGTCACAGTATCACATCCTGAATTCAGCTCATGATAAAACATAAAAACAAAACACCCACCTTCAACACTTTTATGTAACATTATTTATCAGGGACATGATTTTTTCCAGGATTTCGGGACTTCCATTCAGAAATCATGGAAAGCTGTTTTTATTTTTTTACTGCTTGTTATATTCCTGATCACATCCCTGAATGAAAACAAAACATTAAAGTAATAAAAAAAAAAAATCCTCGGTCCCAATCGTCTTCTGGGACCTTGACTGGCGTACATAGCACCTGTCTCTGTTTCTGTCCATCGTTTTCCTTTTTCAAGTGTCTTTCCCGTTCCCTTTTTATTTACAGTCGGAGGGAAAACATTCCATGTGAGTTTCTTTTTCCCTTTTTTGAGACATGTGGAGGCAGTAGAGGACGAGAAGAGGGCAGAATCAGGCATCCAGAGTTTTTTGGCACAGGTTGAGCCTTCTTACGTCCCTCATCTCTCGCTCTGATGCCCCAAAAGTTCAAAACACAACAGGATTCCTGGCTCATGATCAAAATGCATTAATCGACACGTGTACTGCATGTGCACGTAAACAAACACAGAGAGAGACGTGGACACGCTTTTCAAGCTCACGATTCAAGTCTTAGTTAGACGACAATGTTAAGCTAAAGAGGATGTGGACGCGGTGGTGCTGTTTCTATCTAAACATGGCTTTCTAATTCACTGGCTTGTTATTTATACAGATGTGTCCGACTATGTGTGTGTGTGTGTGTGTGTGTGTGTTTGTATGAGATACAGCAAAGACTTCCATGATAAACACGCAGCACACCACATTACCAGTAATGATTCAACAGTCTACTTCTCATGAGAGTAAAGCACATGTTTACTATTTACAGGTCTGTACAGTGTGTGTGTGTGTATGTGTGTGTGTGTGTGTGTTCGTATGTATGTGTGTGCGTGTGTGTGTGCGTGTGTGCGGTCTGAATGTAAAGATGTCAGAGGATTGGGTGGTGAGAGCTGTCTCCACTGGAGGGCAGTGTACGGATCCCAGTGGAGAGAATTGAACAGTAGAAGAAGAAACTGGAGCCAAGGCGGTTTAGTTGCTGTGCATTGTGGGTATGTGGGCTAATCCGTCACAGCAGCGGTGGAACGAGCAGCTCGGTGTGTGTATGTCCACTAAGGATGGACTTCGGCTTTTTAACTTTTGGATCATTTTGTGGTGAGAAGTAGAAGTCGACGTTCAGAGTGCAGTCCTTCGCTGAGGTGCTTGGTTGATGAGTTCTGACTGTGTTGTTTCTGGTGAACCGGTCGGTGTTGGTGAAATTCAGTGGACCTTGACTAACCGGGGGGTCCTGTCGGTGCTTTAAAAACACTCCGCTCTGGTTGAGCTCTGAGTTGGATCTTCTGATTGGCTGTGAAAACTGGATTTAGGCAGTAGTGGAGGGTGGAATGATGCGGTTCTGGTCTCTAGTGGACTGAGGACTGTGGTCGGGCAGCGGGGTGAGGCCGGCTAGCCGGGTCCAATTGGTCGTTGGGAACGGAGCGTCGGTTCTGGTCCGGTCGGTTGGTGGCCAGGTACTTTGCTCTCATACTAGAGGTGTACTGAAGAGGTGGAAGACAGTAAAGGAAGGAGGGGGTGTAGAAGAAGAGTGAAGAGCGGGAAATATGTCGGGGAAGAAGACAACCAGAGGGAGAAATTGAGGTGGGAAACAATTAGAAGCAGGAGGGAAGGTAACAAGAAGAAGAAGAAGAAAACATGTTTGGATTATCATCAAGTTGTATTTAGACTCAAGAATAGAAGACGTAATGTAGAAACAGTCTCACAGTAAAAGGGACAGTGTGTAGGATTTGGCGGCCTCTAGTTTTGTGGTTGCAGTTTGCAACCAACTGAGCACCCCTCGGTTCACTCCTCCCTTTCCAAGACTGCGGTAACGTGAGCCGCCGAGTGCAAAACTGTGGTAACGCCGTTCGCCTCGCTCAGAGGCCATCCTTAGCATAATAGAGTGTTAAAGGAATGAGTCCTAAAACCCAGAAATTAATTAGCATTTTAGCACTCCCTGTTCACGTGTCTCAAAGTCAAAGGGTTTTCTGAATGGGTTTTTAATTAGATGCCTACAATATAAAATATGTCAGTAAATATCCCACTCACGAATTTTGAAGCTTTTATAAGACACAAAAAAGGCAGTTGCTAACAAGCGGCTAAATGAGACAACTAAACGTCATCACATTGACTCGTTCGCCTTTCCAGCCTCGTTGTGTATACTCGTAATCATGTGACCGTGGTGTAGTTTGTTTATAGCCTAACGTTAGCTTTTTATTTCTGCCGATTGCCTTCACACTCCAAAAATCATAAAAGTGGTGTTCAGTTGTGGAGATTATCTTGCTGTCATAAATGTGTGTTTGCCACAGAGCTTATTTTCTGCAATAATCCAAAACCCAGTGAAAACATCCCATTGGCTTTTTGTTGAGGGAACCAGGGCGATGCTAACTTCCTGGTTGGCCTCAAAGCCTGTTGAAAGAGGCTGGGTCACGCATCATCAATGCCTCATATCTTTGGGGTACAACACATGCGCGGTAAAAATGTGGTCTGCACTCGCCGAAATTGAGCCAATCGCAACGCATGTGCATGTGTTGTACCCCCTACCCCAAGACCCGTGTCTGCCCGTGTCCCAGCCTCCTTCAATAGGCCTTGGTTGGCCTACAAAAATACGTCATCCCTTCACCACTCTATAACCCTACTTTAGGAGCAATGGAAGTCAAATAGCAGCTAGCAGTACCGCAGTTTCACAAGCATGTCGGAGAACTACGGTGGCCTTCAGGTAACCTAAAAACGCTCTCACTAGAGCCAGTGTTTGTCCGTTCTGGCTTACTGTAGAAACATGGCAGAGCAACGTGGCGGACTCTGTGAAGAGGAGCTGCTCCCTATATAGATATGAAGGGCTCATTCTAAGCTAAAAAACACATTCTTAGTTTCAGGTGATTATACACTAATGAAAACATAGTTATGAATGTTATATTTCATTTCTGCTAATAGATCCCCCAAAATGCTACACACTGGCCCTTTAAATAATGTACATTAGATCAAGAAATGTGACGACAGAAAGACAGATAGAAAGACAGATAGATAGATAGATAGATAGATAGATAGATAGATAGATAGATAGATAGATAGATTGATAGATTGATAGATAAATAGATAGATAGATAGATAGATAGACAGATAGACAGATAGACAGATAGACAGATAGATAGATAGATAGATTGATAGGATTATGACGTGTGAGGCAAACAAATACAAACAGGTACAGCAGAAGTACTTTGACCAGTCATTTGGACAGCCGGGGGTTTGATTACAACAGTTATTGGTTATAGAGCAGCTGATTAAGGTTTGGATGATGTTATTGTAAATTAGCAGATGTGGTTCATTTTGTCAGTGGTTTGTAGTTAGTGCTCTAGTTCTGATGTAGTAGGTTAGCCTGGTATGAGTTAGTGGTCTATTGTGAGCAGCTAGCTAGTTACTGTTGGAGGTCTCTGGTTTCCACATCGCTGCAGACTCTGATGATGGGTGAGCACTCTGCAGACGGCGGCCCGGTCCACGGCCCTGCCTAATAAGAGTGATGAATCGTGGCCATTTTTGGTGGCTGCTACAGTTCAACAGTGGAGGTGGGAAAACGTGTGCTCCTGTTACTGTTTAATGGTGAAGGGTGAGGGGGCACAGAAACAGAGGACACATACACCTCGACAAGAAGATGCACACATAGACACACTGTGGGAACGGGAGGGGGGAAGGGAGGGGGAGCAGGAAGTTTAGAGGTTTGGGCTCAAAATGTTTCATCTTCACTGCGGGGCACGGCCAGCAAGGAATGTATCCTAAAAGTAATAATGCTAGATCCGCCACCATCGCTGTATGAGTAGGTGTGTGAATCATAGACTGTATATAAAGACGGACGACATAACAGCTCTCCAAAAGTGAAGCCAAAACATCTGGATTGCCCCCTGGTGGCTGGCTGGAGTATAGGTCATAAGTCCCGCCTCCTCCATGTTAGTGGAAGGGACATGGGTCAAACTAAAAAGTCAAAGTACACGTCAAATACATTTTATCCCAAAGATGGTTTCTGTCATTTTAGGTACAGTGGAAACCGCTTATATGGATCAAAAGTTTGGGACGGAATCATTCCTATACAAACGCTGTTTAAATCATTTTCTTACAGTAATTGAGTAGTCCGCTTACAGTGTTCATTTTTCATACATGACAACATATGGAAAAACATTTTAAAACTAAGTTAGACTAACTTTATTGAATTTTGTTTTTTTACTTTACTCCCTTGATACTTTGCCTTACGGACAATCTACTGTCCGGCTGGATACCTGAGGCTGATCCTGCGTGCACATTGATATCCTAACGGGAAAAGGAAAGTCATCTCTGACTAAAAAACAAATGTGCACGGAGAAAGCACTTGTGGTTGAAGCCGCCCTCGTCAAGTGGATTGATAATGCCTGGTAACGTAATACCCCCAAAGTGAAGCTTTGTCAATCCTCAACCAGCTCTGCAGCACGTATGCAGACCGGCGCCAGTCTCCCTCCATACCGCTACCGGGTGAGAGAACGAGGAGCCCTGGCAAAGGGGCGCCGTTCTGCATGCACGCTCGCGCTGCAGAGCTGGCCAAAAAAACGGTAATGCCTCACCCTCGGTGAGGGAAGAGGCAGGAGAATTGGCAGCGAGACAGTAAATAGCGAAGCGGTCCGTTTCATTACTTTCTATTCATGTAATAAATGTCAATTAGATGGTAATCTGCATGAGAAATGACGCACCTCAACAAAAATGCGGTTATAATAATCTCTTATAGTGATCAATGTTCAAGTGTTCATTTATCTGATCAATTTGAATTAGTTATTTGATGCTATAGAATTGGGTCTTTTGGTATTGAAGAAAAGGTTTGATGCACTACATTTCTAAATATTAAAATAAATCCCAAGAGGTTCCTGTCAATGATTACTCGTGGTCGACAAGTTCTCCTCACATGGCACTGACAGCCACAGTGAAACCAACCAGACTTTTTACATCAGAAATAGAGGACAACTTTGTGTCTAACATGACCAAACAATCACACTTATCAAAAGAGACAAGCCTCTCTTTTGATGCAAGTGCAAATCCTACTAACAACAGACTTCTTTTCAGTCTTCCAGTTATCCCAGGCTGCCAAAATGACCTTGGTAAAGACGATCCATGATCACGGTCTAGTTTGAGCACAGAGGACACTTGCAGTGGTGTAGGGATAGGGCACTACCTTCCAATATCCACACTAGCATGCTATAAAAACATCAGATACAAGTACATTTATCAACACCATGCTTCCTTCATTACACTCTACAGCTATAAAATGCCATCTCTGTGGTTTTGAATATTTCCCAGCAGCACTGTGGGTATTGGAAGATAGTGGAGGGAGAGTGTGTTCTAGAAAGTGTGCACTTACAGAGGGTGGAGGGGACTCCCTGCCAATCAGGGGGGTGTTCTCACACCGAGGGTTCTGAAAGTTTGCGTTCTGGCTCCTGCATTATAGAATAAGAGGTTACTGCATGTGGTCACCCTGCCACTGGTGCTCAGTTGTTGAACTGTTGATCTGTCATCCGTCTGTGGTCAGCTCATGATTACGACTTAAAGTGGAACTTTGGTACTTTTCAACCTGGACCCTATTTTCTCATGTTTTTATGTCTAACTGACTAACGGGGACAACAATTTTTGAAATTGGTCCAGTATTGAGGGAGTACACTGCACACGGCAGCCGCTAAACGGGCCGTAATGTAATCGCTCGGGGCAACTCCTCACCGTCAATGTACGTCCACTAAGGCCTAGTCCACATGTACACAGGTATTTTTGTAAACAAATAAGGTCCCATTGGGTCCACCCCAAGAGGCGTGACTTAGGCTCTCCATAGTGGAAGATTAACTGTACAGTAACTGTAACTGTAGCCTCACAAAGGAGCCAAAAACTGAACACTGAAAACAGAGTTTCTGAAAATCTTCAACCTGGTCAAAGTTTTACAAAAGATCAGTTTTCAGTGACCTAAAACGCCGTTTGGGTGTGGACGAAAGGACATACAGTAAATTGTGAGGAGTTGCGAGATATGATTTTTGCAGCCCGTTTAGCGGGTGCCATCTGCAGCGCTCTCCCTCAATACTGCACCAATTTCAGAAAGTCTTGTTCCCATTAGTCACTCAGACACAAAAACATGGGAAAATAGGGTCCAGGTAAGTTACCCTTTCATGACTCTCTGACAAATGGCCTCAGTAATAATTACAAGTCAGGGACTTAAGCTTGGTGGTGCCATATAGCCAGGGGTTAAACACCTCTGCCACAGTCCTACATAGTTAACATTCTTTCTTAACAAAGCACAAAAGAAAAACATTTAGTCTCACTGGCTCTGTAAAATAGTAGTGCGTACCCACAGGATTTCAGCACAAATTGTAAAAAGTATATATTGGTTATTTGTAACTATTAAAAGATTGAAAAATACTTTGTTCATTAAACTTCAAATGTCCCTTGCAAGCACAACTTAATAGCAAGCCAAATAAGGGCTATTTCCTTGATCTCACAGCACAACTGTTCACTGATGTTAACAGTCAGACACCTACAGACCTTAGGTAGATATAAATGTCTGAAAAAACTGAAGGAACATGGTTCAACTTACAGTATTATTGCAAAGAGATACGTATGGGAGAAGACTATCATTCCCACAAGGGAAATACATCAAAGTTACCTGAAACAGTCCAATACAAAATAATAATAAAATGTTTACCCAGGTAGCTTGATATTGTAATCATTGCTCTGTATTTAAAGCTCTGTTTCAGTTTAAGATCTTTATACTTAAAGGACGTTTACATGTTTTCCTATGTTTTGGTCCATTAACTGTTCATGTTTAATTTACATTGCTGCCAAAGTATAGGTCTACTGTATGTTACTGAACTGATTTCCTTGGATTATGTGAATCTGGTTCTTTGGCAGCTGACTCTTGTTCTTAAATGTCTGATTTCACAAGCACAACAAGAAAAAAAATATAGGCTCAAAACTGTATAATCATGCATTGATAGCTTAACTTTCACTAAAAGCAAATATGACCAAACATTCACTGTAAGGGATTACCTATCTCAGGCAAGAGTCAAGTCTCATAGCATTTTGGTATGGACCAAAACTGACTACGTGGAAGGGAATAAATCAGTCAAACCCAACTGTATGCTTTAAAACATCAGTATTGTTAAGCATACAGGATTTGTTAAAAGCCCAAAACATGGAAAACATGGTCCTTTAATGGTCCAAGAAACTCACTATGCCACATGACTATTTCCTTATTTCATCCTTAGCAGCAAACAACACCTAGCACTTGATAAACTCACAGCTTAAATGGATGCAAGCAGTGGCAGACTAGAGATACATATGCTTCTGTATTATTTGTTGTATTCAGAGCAAGCAGTCCTTTGGCAAACACGTAGCAAGCAGGGTGGCAATATTAACTTATACTATAGCGAGTGAATTCTCTTTTAATTGTTTTTTTGCTGACATTGTGGACTGAAACAGGCTACTGTTTACAGGCTGGCTGATACAGCAGGCAGCAATCTTTCTATGAGCATGAAGGGGAAAGCTAGCGGAGGGTTTTAACTCACTGAGAGAAATATTGACTGACAATGTGTCACGAGGGACATGCGAGCCATACAGAGCAAAACACTAGCTATTCTAACTCGCAGGCGCTGCTACGCTGCTAGTCTGGGTCACGGGGGGGGGGGCAAGCATCAGCTACTTATGGCAGGCAGTGTATTGATCCTGCTAGGCTCTAGCTAGCGGTGGGTGCTAACTCACATGTATTCAGTGACGGGGGCATTGCTGACAGTGTGGGCCGTAGCGGGCAGGCTAGCTTCGCTACCGTAGCTGGAGCCACAGCTGTAGAGACTGGGCATGTGAACGCGGTACAGGTTATCGTGCACACCGGCCCGCGAGGCACCCGACTCGTCCTCTCCGTCTTCCTCATCCGTCCTTCAATTGGTCAAGGTAAGGGCAGGGCACGAGAGGTTATGATGGATAGGAGGGGAGAAGGTAGAGGGGAGGGAGATCCGAGAGAGACAACAGAGTGTAAACAAGTGGTTGAAGAGGAGGTTAGGAGAGGGGAAGGTGTACTTGTACTACGTGGAGTCCCCTGATACAAAAGACTGGGTGAGGCCATGCCTTCAGCACCAAAGCAGCTGAACAAGAAGAAAAGGAACATGGGCAGCATACATCTACAAGTACAGTGGGGTCTAATATTACTACACAGCCCAGAGTGGACCCATGAAGCTGTTTTTTTTGTTGCTGTGTGTGGTTACATAATATTAAAGATAGCAGACTCTTCGATTTTCTCTTAATACGTAGAAACATGCAGTCATTTTCTTCATGCACTCATACTCTATTGACATAGAGGATACGCTCCTGACAATTACCGTCCATTTCAAATTGTCCAAATTTCAAAAATCCATTTTCTTTAAAGTACTTCATGCATCACTAAGTGCTTCATGGAACTTAAAGATAAAAAAAATTAAAAAAAACATCAGGAAAAAAAAGAGATAACATGGCTGGTTGGGGCAAACCATTTTCAGACATAAAATGGTCAAAAATGTAAAACGGCCAGCAACGTAACAGAATGAGGCATCAAATAAGATATGTGCTGATTTGGAAGTTGGATCTCTGGCTACAGAAATGTGCTGGCTTGGTCAACCACAAAATACATGTACATGTGAATATGTGGACCTTATTATCAAGACTATTTTTTTTCTTCTTTGTTGTTTTTTTGGGAAGTCTATACCATCATATCATCAGGCTGGTAATGTTTCATAGTAAAGAGGGAGGGAGCTGTATGAAGAACATATCCAGCAGAGCCCTACAGTATGTTAAACCTGCATTAGGCAGAATATTTTTGGCATCATTGGGCAAAAATTCCACAATAACCTTTCAGCATATTGTAATTCAAGTGTTCTGAAAGAAAACTAGACTTCTGCACCTCCTCATGGCTCTGTTTTCAGGCTTTAGAAAATCTAGCCCGTGACAGGAGACTTTAGCCAATCACAGGTCATTTCAGAGAGAGAAGCGTTCCTATTGGCTGTTCATTCAACGGAGCCAGCTGTCAATAACTCGCGAACTCCGTTCAAACGGTCAAACTAGGCAGCGCTGATCAAATATGAATCAATATTCTGTAACTGTAATGGCTATTTCTCGCCTCAAAAGTTTCAGAAACATCTTGTAGTGTGCTGTTTAGCTGTAAAATGAAAAAGTTTGCTCCGGTTGGTGGGCGGTGCTTGGTATTTCTTCATCTGATCTCAACATTTACAGCTAAACAGTACACTACAAGATGTTTCTGAAAACATTTTATACTAGATTTAGTCATTACAGTAACAATATTGATTCATATTTGATCAGCGCTGCCTAGTTTGACCGTTTGATCTGAGTTTGTGAGTGATTGACAGCTGCTCAGAGACAGCAGACTCCAGCTCGGCTCTGATTGGTTGTTTTCCTCCGGTCTATGAAATCTTGCAGATGTCATTAGGAGCACCGGAGGACACAGAGGCACATGATTTTTTTCAGATTACTTGTCTCATGCACTACTGACAGGATATAGTGATATAGTTTTATGCAAATAACTTGTTTTAATCATATTTGCTCCAATCTGCCTACTCCAGCTTTAACAGAGACATGAGGCACAACAGCAGCTACTGCATTAACTGGCCACCAGATGGAGGTGTTTCACTCAGGCAACCAAAAAAGAGCTCAGCCCATCAAACAGACTCAGCAGTTGCAGCACAGTCAGTCTAATATGCAACCAACCCCATGAGCAGTTATTCTTCTGGGACATTATGGATTATTGTTAAATACCTGCTGGGCCATGCATTAGCATTGCTGGTAATATTCACACCCAACAAACAAGCATAAAAACATCGCTGTTGTGGCACAGCTGTGCTTCATAATACAAATCGTTCACCAGAGTGAAACCTGCATGTATAGTCTAGAGCTCGTTGCGCTAATTTGACCAAATAATCATTTGTTTGTTTGAATGGCTACTTGAACGGGCCGTTTTATCGGACCGTTTAATTCCCTTGATATCCACCATCATTCGCTGAAGCCCAAAGCATTTCCAAATCAGGACAGGGAGAGAGGAGGAAGGGACGGAACAGAAGGAGGAAGTGGGGCACAGAAAAAAAAAAAAAAAAAAGTGGTGATACACAATCTAACACAACACTGGTGCTCCGAGTCCACAGCGGAGAAAAGAAAAATGAGAGATAAGTACAAACATAGAAACAAACAATCAGCCAGACTGGCAGTGCTGACGGCAAACAAATAAAATAAACTTGCAGAGAAAACTGGATGGATGCAAAGACAAGCAGGAAGACGTACGGGAGGATACAACAGCTCAGGAGGCAAAAAACACTTAAAGAATGACATGCATGGAGTAGATTCTTTATGGGTCTTTCCACTGTTTTCAGGTCATAAGATGAACTTAGTTAAACAAGTTAGAACTAGTAACATGTTAGCTGTTAGTGTACAGATTAACTGAAGAGATAGGAATGTGCGAGTCTGGTGTGTGTTTGTGAGAGAGACTGTATGTGTGTGTGTTACCTCTTGCCAGGCCAGGTATGTGGCACGCTGCAAACAATGGAGGAGAACATCAGAGCAGTGACAAAGGAGAAGAGAACCAGGTAGATGACGCCTTCCACGCCGTCATAACACAGCCCAGTCAATGCCTGAACGTAGTCCTGCATGGAGAGGAGAGGAGAGAGTTGTTAAGAAAGTCCAGGATGTGAGGAATTTTCTCTTCTAACACACAACAGTGACTCACCATGTGTAGGCTGCGACAGTCGACCAGAGCAGTCAGCTGGTGAAGACCGACCTCAGTGGAGTTCAGCACGGACTGGATTTGCTCCAGACTCCCCTGCACACAAGAAGCAAAGGTTACACATGTGCGCTCAAATATAGACATTCGCCTTCATGTAAATCCTCACACACCAGATAAAACACGTGGCACTTTTGTAACTGCAACTTTCGTTACGCTCCCACTGACGCAAATCCACTCATCCGTGCAAATCAAGACCTACAGATCATTGCACACACACACACACACACACACACCTTGGTGTTGGCATAATCACGTGTCGCTGATCTCAGTAGCTCTGCCACGTCATCCTGCATCTCCACCAATGCTTTGTGACTCCCTGACAGCCTCTATAAAAACATAAAGAGACACAAACAAAAAAGGTTTAAAGGTACAACATGCAGCACTTTCCTAAAAAACAATGTATACATTGATACAAAAATAATCCCTCTCAATCATCACTGTTGACCCACTAGAAGTGTGTGGTGGTGTCTGTATCTACAGAGACTCTGCAGCCCTCTGCCTGTATTTTCTCTTTTCTTATTATTTTGCTGTGTTCGGGGTGTTTCTGGGCGTCAGCAAACAGCTTTTGGGCAACATGTGGGGGTGTAACCTCCAGCCAATAATATAGTGCGCAGGGTGTGCAGCTCGCTCAGGCTGCCAAATGACGCTGCTTTGTCACGCCCCTCGGCTTCTGATACCAAGGCACAAGGCACCCTTAAGTCTGGTCCACACTCAAAGATTTTTCAAATCTTAACAGATGTTGAAAATGTGAGAGACCCCACATATAACGACATGTTGTGTTCAATTTAACAGTTTTGTTCCTATATTGTGTAGAGAGCAACGATTTGGCCAAAACAGCACACCACACACTAACAAGACTCCATTCACGAACAACAAGAGTCCCGACTCTTAAAACTGGTAATCTCGGAAAATCTCTCGCAATCAAACTTTAGTGTAAACAAACATGGCGGACGACGGGGCAGGAAGAATTAGCGATGTTAGTTTTTGCACTACTTTATGCTGAAAATCTGGCGCCTTCGCACAGGGTTGTGCGGAGGTGTGGTCGTGTTCATTTGCGCTTTGGAATGCAACCGCCGTGAAACAATCAGAAAATATTATTTTATTTCTCTGATTCACTGCTTTGTTCTCACTAACACCGCTCCCTCTCTTCATTCACTCTTTCCAGCTCGCTTGACCGCCACCGCCCTCTCTTCAAATAATGCACCAACACTTTACCCACAGTGATTTGTTTATTAATTATCTATTATTGTAGGATTTGTTATTATTGTTATATGTATATAACAATAAACTTGATCTGAACTGAGGAGGGGCCAACTTTGAATGCTGCATGTTTATAAACATCAACTGACAATGCTACATAGTACCTTTAAGCAGGTAAATCACATGAAATGAAGGAAATGTATTAGAATCAAAAGAATAACTCCAACAAGAGGGTGAAGTTACCTGCTGGAAGGGGTTAATTTGGCCAGGGCTGCACCTCAGGTAATACTGCAGGATATCTGGGAATGAACCATTACATACACATCAATAGAATAATAATACATACATTTAAAATATACAGTTTAATGAACGAAAGGCAAACTCCATCACTGTACAGTATGTATCAAGAATTTCTAAGCCCTGAATCTCTCTATGGAGGCTTGTTAGCGGTATTACTCAGGCATAAATCTGTGTGTGTCTGTGTGTGTGTCTGTGTGTGTGTGTGTGTTATATGTGTGTGTTACAGAGGCAACATCTGTGCTCTACAGAGCGGAAACAACTGACAGACAACAGAACTCATTAGATGAGTGCAAAGAGGGAAATGAGGGAGGGAGAGGAAGAAAGGGAGCAATCGAGAGGTAAAGAGGGATATAAAAGGATGAAGAGAGAGAACAAATCAGATAATGATCCTAAGTGAAAAAGCCAAAATGTGCTCTGAAGATTTTTTTTTTTTTACATTCGGGACAGGCAGGAGGAAGAGCTAGTGGTGGGGAAAGGGGAAGTGTGCAGGGTTGCTGATGCATTGCAGTCAGCAGAGAGAGAGTAAGAGCTTTTTAGATACCAGAGTGTCAGTCAAACACAATCCCCTTAGATACACACATAAACACACACACTAGCGTCTTAAAATAGCAGCAACATGTCAGGGTGAGACTCAACTGTCATTGTGAATACTGAAGTCTATTCAAGATGTTTCTGCTTATTTGTCAACACACAGTATCTGCCTATGAGCAGCAGACCAAATTATCTTTTCTTCCTTCCTTTTTCAATTTCCAGCCTTATAATTAACACTACTAATTATAAAATGTGTTGTCTTTCTACAGCAGTGGAGAGCCTCAGTCATCCCCTGTTGTCATAAATATGAGCAGGAATAGTATACAGAAATCTTTTTTCTTATGAAATACTGGATTGTTTCATCTCTTCAAGCCTCTAAAAATATTCAAATAAAACAATCGGATAAGGAAAAAATAGTCTTTGGTTGAAGTGCTCACAACAAATTAACATATTTTTTTTACGATTCACAAGCCTAAAAGTCTTGGAAGTGTCTTCACGCACAAAAACCTTAAAAACGGCTGCTACCAGTTCACTTGTTCTGCAGTTTCTTGTCTGCATACCTTGGTTGATGACAGCGTTTTCCTCGGTTACCCTGGTGACGTAGGTATCCGGGGAAACGCAGAAGTCGCTGGCTGACTGTAAGAGGGTAAGCACACATGACACATCAGGCTACAGTAACATCCACGCTCAACACACTCGCTCGAGCAGTGAGGAAAAAAAAAAAGATTACATCATTGCAGAGCCAGAGAGCTCGGCGGTGTTGCCATGGTTACACTTACAGCAGCGACAGCCAGTTCCATGCCGAGAGACCCCCAGCTGATTATCAGAGTCAAAACACCCAGCAGACACACTCTGAAGGACACAAAAGATTTTTAAAGTCAAGTTTTAGCTTAACAACATGACATGCATTTCACTGTTTTAACAGACACAGAGTGTAGGGAGGATTTGAGCTCGTCCAATAGGAGCAACTCTTGGGGTATGATGTGTAGCAGCTTACCCAATCAGAGTGCCTCTAGAGTTGCGTATCAGGCCGAAGAGCACCAGAAGACAAATGAGCACATCAAACAGCAGCAAGCTAAGGTACCCCAGCCACCTGTAAACAAACACATTTACCACAGTGTTTCATAAAAGATATTACACAACACACAGAAGCAAAACACATCAGCCACAACGTAGAAGGTGAGCTAATTAATCCTTTAACATACACCATGTAGGACATTTCACATATACCAGGGTCAATCAGTTCACTTGTCACACTTTGTCTCTCTGTCCCTTCCCTCCAGCTACATTTCTTGTTCCCCAATCCTTAAGCATAGACCATACTTTATGAAAGTAGGAAAGGAGATAATGCTGTCCCACAATTCCTTGCAGCAGCAACATTCAAAGCGACGCACCATTTGGTCAACATAGCCGTTGCTGTTTAATTGTATACTATGGATAAATTGAAAACATCTTTCTTAGGAGGACAGTGTTTGACAGGAATCCTTCCTTGAACTTGACTCATTTTCTATGTGTTGTAAATAAAGTTGCTTTAAAGGGAAACTTTGCTGATTTTCAACCGGCTCTGTGGTACTGCAGCGGGGGTCAGTACATGCAGATAACGGCGCCTGGAGCCCCCCATCGGCAAAAGTCCGGCGGTCGTTTCGCGTCACCTATCCGGCAGTCTTTTGTCAATCGTGACACAGACAGCCGGCTGATAATCGCCAGTTTCCCTTTAAATTAATAAATAAATCCACCATAGCAAGGGCAGTCAGATTCTCTGAGCACCGCGGTTGTTGTCTTTTCCTAAAACTTCGGTTATACTTTCCGCAAGGATGGCTGCACGGACATGAGCTGATGTGAAATCCGGACAAGGAAACTTTTGTATCTCATATAGTCCATGCGGGTTTCTCCTCGCGGCAAACCAACATTCTTAAAGCTCCTTAAAGTTCTCAATTTTCGCCACCCATCCATGTCTGCATAGTTATAAAAATGTGGATGTGCGCGGACGGGCGAAAACCTGCTGCACAGAATTCTCCTTCACATGTTTCCATTTCATGCGGTTTTCCATCGAGGTAGGAAGGAAAAGTGATTAGGTAAAGACATAGGACGTAATTTGTTTTTTTTTACTATTGACTGCAGCCGCGGACCTTTGATTCTCTACCTAACCCTTTTTGGATTTGTTTGCCTGTTTGGACTGCCTCCCTGGTTTCAACCTCTGCATTTGGACTTTGGATTCCCTTTCCTGCCCCTCGTCGGCTTTGTTTGCCTGTATGGACTGCTTCCCGGTGTCGCCTGCTCATGATTCTGTAAACTCTTGTACCCTTCTCCTAGTTTTCCAATAAAGCTCTGAACTGTATCCGTCTGCGTAGTAGTCTGCATTAAGGTCTTATCCCTTGTTACCCTGCTTACACCAGACGTGACATAACTAGCTAATTTTTCCTAAAGGTTTTGAAGTCAGAATCACAAGGTTATAAAACATAAAGTGGCCATTAGTTTATTCACTTTCAGCATTGTTGCCATGGTTGGTTAACAATGTTATGGTCAGGCCAGAGTGGTTTTAATTTTAATGGTTTTAACTTGCACCCTCCAGCCAGTCTGAGAGGAATATTTGTAATGTAAAAACATCATACCATAACTTTGTTGATTCCCTCTGCACAGATCAGTTTTGATCCGGCAAATACTTTTTGCATTACAAAACACATACCAGTACTGACCTGTAAAAATCAAAAGTCTCCGTCTTGCGGGCCAAGTCCTCCAGGGAAATGTCCGTATTGGACCAGAAGGGAATATCCACCATCAGCCTCACCAGCTCGTCCAGCTGTCCCTGCAGCTTTTGGACAATGGACACATAGTCTGTCTGGTCCTGGAAGGCCGTCTCCAACTGGACCAAGCTCTCCTCCACTGTCTGGTTTAAGGCTAGGGCGCTGTCTGACACCTGGGAAAGAGAAATTAACCTTAAAACTGCCACCAATCACATGTTTTATTCTTTTTATTGGTTCATGTTGACAGAAAAGAACATGGATACATATACAGATATAGTTCCAATTAACCTTAAATTGATTCATGGTATACTGTGCATGTACATAACATTACCTAGCATGCAAATAATAATATAGAAACATGCATACACATGACCTAAGTGTGTTGTTTTATTCTTTATTAGTTTTGTATTGGATCATGATAAGTGTAGGGATACAGCAGGTAACTCACCAGTTTCTCCACCCCGGACACGGTGCGGTTGGCATGACGGAGGGAGTACGCCAAACGATTAGCTCCATCACTGGACTCCCCATTTCCGTAGAATCCTACAGCAATGCCAGCGCTGGGAGGGCAGAAAACAGGAAGTGCCAAGTGTTAACACAATGACTAGAGCCGTCTATACATGGTCAACAGAAAATCACTCTGCGCTGGCTGTGCCATTGTTTTCCTGAGGAGAACGGCTTTGCCCGCCTGGCAGAAGCGCTAACCTTGGCCTGGCGCACTGCTCGAAATCGCCACAGAGCACTGCGATCAACGTTCTAATTATTTCAACTTTGACCTTGGTTGCTGCTGACTTTTCAAAGCGCAACCAATGAGAACAGCTGCAACTGTTGCCTAGAAACAGTGAATGGCGTTCCTTGCGCTCTTTTTGGGGGAGATATTTTACCTGCTGCCTCTGCAAGGCTCTGCGGTGAGTGAAGAGCAAATTTCTTATCATGTGAAGGCAGCTTTACTCAACCACAGTCAACTCACAGTCATACATGCAACAAAACTGAAGCAAAGAAGGTGAAGTTATTAAGTGCAGTTCCTCTGTTAACCACCAACAGGCGACGCTGAGCTCTTTGTACTGTGATTTGGTGTCACCCTAAGGCCTTGGGCAGGCACAGGACTACCAGGAATGATTCACACACAAGCACGTACACGCACACACACAGACTCTACACAATAATTGGGTCACCAGACCGCACATAATATGATCCTTCTGCAGCTCTGCATCCACATTCACACATGACACATGTTACAATATCTGAGGTTCCTGGCCCCAACACCCTTTCTTCAAAAAGCCTTGTACTCCTTAAACATGTTCACACCACAACTAACCCCTCGCCCACGCAACACCACCACCACCACCACCAAAGAAATCCCCTCTCTACTCTCTATTTCTTCACATCTAACCCTCTTTCCCCACAAAGCCCCTCCTCACTATGCTCTTATTTTCACACTCACCCTCTTTTCTCTTTGTGTACTGTATGTGTGCATGTGTGTGTGTGTATGACTGCACTCTTTGTATTGATGATGTCGCTGTCTGCACACTAACAACCGACAGATTTGTAGAGGGGAATTTACGGCCATTGTTAAGGCAATTCATTCTAGCCCATTAGATCTTGAGTAGCCCCGTGTTACAGCCGGTTTACACACACGCCTTTGTGTGAGTGTGTGTGTGTGTTTCAGAGCTTTACGATGGACTTTATGTGTACATAAAACAACAAATAAAAGAGGGAAGCAGACTTGACAAGAGAAGATGAATAAAGGCGTGGAGGCATATTAATGTACTCTGTTAATGTAAGTATCTTCTCTGTCCATTTCCCCACCCATTCCGGCCTCCCACCATCTTACTCCATCCTCCGTGTCATCTCAGTTTTCTAACACTAAATCATCACTCCTGTTTACTCATCCTCTCCTTTCTCTCTCCATGTCCCTTCATCTTTCCTCTCTCCATGGGGTTTATCTTGCTGGTTTAATACCTGCTGCCCCTATCAGGGGATTTCATGACTTTATTAACCAGCAGCTTAGGTTATGAGACATAAAAGGAGGGGCAAAAGTTCAGAAGTCAAGCAATTGACAGCAAACATTGGCCAGCTTGGCTCTGATTAAAAAAAGCTCCCACATAGAAAAACACATACGTCACTAAGACATCATTCTTTCTTGGAGAAACAGCAGCCTGTTCTGAGTGAGGCTAACTTTAGTGTCTGATTCAGTCCATTTTCAGCTGAAATGGACTGACATCATAACGCTAAAAATGCTTTGCCGTGCCTAAATGAGCACACTAAAAGGCACGCAGCTGGAGCTCAGCTCAGTAGATGAGACAGTAAATGTAGTCAGTCAGAATTGGGTCCATGATGAGTTCAAGTCCAAACCAAACTGATTCACCGGAATCCAAAATAAATGCATCCAATTAGTGGTACAGCCAAATCATGTCTTATTTTATTCTCAGTGCTGACCTCCTGAATACATGAACTGCTATTCCGTGTAAACAGTTGATAACATACAGACCAGTGGGCAAACTCGCTAACATTTCAGCGTTGGGTTGTAGCTCCACCCTTCTGGTTGCAAAAAAACAATAGACAAATAGAACAAATAGAGAAAAACGCCCATCATAGATTTCCAGAGCCCAAAGTGACAACAATCTAAAACCCAAAGATATTCAATGTATTCTTCAGAAACTGGAACCAGCAAATGTTTGGGATTCTGTCTTAATAACTGACTTAAAAATGCATTGATAATTATTTTTTTAAATACATTTTCTGTTGATCGAATAATCCATTAATCAACTAATCCTTTCAGCACCATGTGTAAGTAGCACAATGATAAACAACCTAATACAAGACACAGCATCTGCACACAAATGGAGGAAGTCCACATGTGGTTAGTGTTGTGCCAAAAATAGAGAATGATGTCATATTAAATGGTGGACAAAGAATCGCATGAGCACACCCGCACACACACACACACACTCAGATCCATATCAAATATTCAATAAGAAATATCATAGCTAATCATAAAATATTAAAAAGCTGCAAAAAAAACACTTTTCAGCACTGAGTCACGCGAACACACACACACACACACACACACACACAGACACACACACACACACAGACATAGCTCCCCCTGACTGTATAATTCATTTCTCGTCTCTGCATCAAATCTGCTTCTGTCTCCATGGCAACCTTTCTAGGCCAGGGAGAAGGCCGATCAGAGAGAAATAATAAATAACGGAGGGGGGACTAACAGAGATGAAGAAAAGGGGGAGAGGGAGAGAAAGTGTCTGGAGTGGGGGAGTAGACAAGTGATGAGGGAGTAAATGAAAGAGGAATAGTTTGTATGTTTGTGTGTGCTGGGAAGAGCAGAGTCCACACAGCCCCAGTATCTGTGGTGGGAATACTGTCTAGCCTGCTGCTGGGTCGATTGGGTGAAAGATCTCAGAGTGTACACAGCTTTCAGAGTCAGATAAACAGAAACAGTGGAGTGTAACCACCTGTCTGGCTCCCAGCAACAATTCATGGGCTTTTTTTGCTTCGACAATGTAGGTAGATTTACAGCCATTATGTACAGTACATATCACTGCTGTTCAGTGAAAAGCTTGTATCTCCGAAATGTTGGCTTGGCAAGAAGAGGGAAAAGCAGCCGTGTTTTCTGCTTGATTGCAATTTATTTTTTACATTATCAAACCGTTTTTAAAGGGTTTCCTCAGACTGCCCTCCCTCTACTTCTGTTTATCATCCCTTATTCTCTCTAAACTCACAGAAGAGCACATCTCCTTTTTTACTGAATTAAAGATATAATGATTTCACACCACAACTGCAATACGCAGTTTACTGTCAGTCAGGCACTTTAGGTATGTTTCCATTAAAGCTAGCGTTGGTAATGTTGAGAAACTAGCAAGAGTACGCTAGATTAAAAAAAGTAATCAACCGAAAATGTTGCCAACTCTTTTCCAATGAAAGTAGCTAGCAGCACTAGCTCCAAAAAGTCCCTAAATCTAGCGAGAAAGTCTGCAACACTGACAGTCCGTCGCTTCAGGCGTCCCTCCAAAGCCACAACAAACATGGCTACTGTTAGTACTCACAGCTGTCAAGCTAGCAGCTCGTGGAAGACTTCAATGATGCGCAATGAGGGCACGGGCAAAGTGCATGCAGGAAGACAGGTAGATAGTTAGGCAGGTAGCCCGTCCAATCATTTAATTCAGGCTGAATTAAATGATTGGACGGGTTTATTACAGTCCTGCGACAGCCACAGATACCGGATTTTTTTTTTTTTTTTTTCAGTATTTGATTTATTGATTGCTGTCGGGATGTAATGAGAATTTCAACTAATATAACGAAAATGTTTTTGAAGAACATTACCAACCCTACCTTTAAAATGTTTTGAGCAGATGTCTGAAATATCTGCATAATAAAATGTGAATCAGTGCATGTTTCCATGAATTAGAGAACAAAGCAAGATGGGGCAAATAACTGAGCGCCAGTATCTCTTATATATTATGGCATTTCATTGTTGTTTCCAAACTAGGATGGCATTTCCTTTTCAAGAATGGATTTTTTCTGTTATAATCCAGCTTTACGATGCAGCCTACGGTGATACAGACGGGAGTGACATGCAACAATGGCCCCTGTCTGGACTCGAACCTGGGAATGTGCATCCTTGACACTCCCGTTATTTTTTCTTTTCTATCTTTTGGGCTTATTGGTGGACTGGAAGCATGTACACTAAAGTGAATGATTTGTCTGCAGCAGAAGAAGCAGGCTGTTCTCATCAGATTCTATTGTAACTTTTCAAGCTTAGCCAATCATAAAAAAGCTTTTTTGAGATATTAACTATTTTTTGCATTTCTGGCATTTCCCCACAGTTTTTTATGTGCACATTTAAAATGTGCATAAAACAGTTGGAAGGAAACATAACTATAATTAATGCAAGGAAATTGACCGTACCGTGAGTACACACAATCAGGCCTGTGACGATAATTACGTTATCGACTTATCGAACAATATATGGACATGACCTCAATCGTTTTTGCTGACCTCGATATTGCCTGTTGTGTTTACATGCATGTTTGTTTACATCAAAATGTCACTAACATTTTAGTCAACATGATGCTGGAATAAACAGCAGGATTTACCTACCATTATAAGTCTTGGGCATTGAGCAGACATTGCACATTTTTTTAAACAGAGCCCAGGGGTCTGTTTTATTTATTGTTTTGGTTGTGTGGTTTTATTTTATTTATGTTTTATGTAAGGGATAGTGTACAGCGAGCCGGTCATTGTTGTGAAAGAAAGCCTAGCGGTGGGGTCTCTCATCGCCCTGAAGGGATTTCTTTGCAACAATGACCCGCTAGCTGTACACTATTCCGCTTATTACACGGCTACTTACTGAAGAAATCAATAACTTGACACAAAACGGTCCGCCAGAGTCTGACATCAGAACTGCGCCCATAGCAACAGTCTGCTATACAGAAATAACAGACCGCAGAACGCCGTGATTAACCAATCAGAATTGAGTATTCAACAACAACTAAATAATTATGTTGAATATTTTAATATTCTTTTCACATTCCAATTCCAATGAATGTTCTTAAGACTTGCTATTATATTATTATTATATCATGGGCAATAAAATTGTCTTAAAATGAAAACAAAATAGTTTATCACAATTTTATCAGTATATTTACAGTATATCTAAAACATAGTATCTGTCTTGTGCAGTTTTAGTGATATGGTCTATACAGCTGTACAGCAGCAGGCTGTATTATACAGAGCCAGGCCTCCCATCAATCCCCAGAGAAAAGTTACAAACTCCACTCAAGGCTACAGGGCGATTCCTTTAATTGGTTGGAATGATTAAATATATCAACCTTTACTCACTCAACCCTTCTTAATAAAACTAATATTGTTGTAGCGGTTGCAGGGGAAAAGGGGGTTAAACACTTAAGAATACACACAACTTCATTATCCATGTATAGACGGATAACCTCTCACCTGCAGACGAGCGTGGCGATGATGACGCACCAGGCGGTGCAGCAGCAGTCGGCGCTGGGCTGCTGGGAGTGCGTATGGGAGTGCGAGGAGTCGTCACTCTTGCGCCGCCGGCAGCAAAGCCAGAATGAGTAGAAGAGGAGGAAGAGGAGGTCCAGGCCCAAACACAGCAACGCCACAGCCCCAAGCAGCAAAATGGACTGGAGAGAAGAGGGATTGAGAAAAAAAAAAAAACAATTAGTGGCATAAAAAATACAGTATATGATGTCATAATAAAGTTTTTCTGTCAGACTTTGAGCTTGATTCATTCAGTCCTTATCACAGGGAACAATTTAGGAAGTGGGTTAAATATACAGGAAGCAAACTAGCTGATATGAGCAGAAACCAGATACAAAGACAGACCACATGATTTAGTTTTTCCTGTGTTGACAGACACAGATACACAAAGTGTGCTCCCCTCTCTCTCTCTCTCTCTCTCTCTCTCTCTCTCTATCTCCAGCTATTTGAGACCAGAAAATAGTGTCTGTTAAATGGGTGTTTGATGGATACCATGAAAAACACATTTGCACACCATCAAACAGGCACACCTCCATGGAGTGAGCGGAAGCAATGCAGTTGGGGAGCTGTGTGCGCTAGAGACCCACCACACAGATCACACACCCTCTAAAAGCTTTGAAGTGTAAAAGAAGGAAGGGGTGGTGGGGGCAGACAGAAGGAGAAGTGTGGAGGGGGTATATTTGGAACCAAAAAAAAGAGGCTGCAGAGACAGAAAAGGAAGAAGATGTGAAAGAAGATGACTGAACTGAACACTAAAAAGGGAGAAATGGGTAAAGACAGAGATGAGGGCTGCTACAACAATTTGTCTGGAACTGATGAAATCTTTTTTTATCACACACACACACACACACACACACACACACTGCAATGTTTTTCTTTCCCCTCTGGGAGTGTCTGGAAAAGTCATTGTACTGCAGGACTGTGGAGAGACAAAGGCACGTTTCTGGAAAACCAAAATCTCCACCTGCTAGACGACTTACAGTAGTAGACAAAGGAACTGTGCCACAGTTGTGCTAGAAACAGCAACAGTGGGATTCTGGGGAGTCCTCCATGGTTGATAACAAAATCGGAGGATCTCCAAGATCTTCACAGACTTCCTGGCTTCCCAGGCTTCTTAACTGCTGGTTTTTGTGCTGACCTCAATTTTTCCTCACTGCCAGCCAGCCATTTCCTCACCCTGCGGCAATGTATGCACCTCTACTGTAAATTTGCGCCTGCATTGGATGAGTGTATATGTGCCAAAATATACGTCATAGTCAAGAATGCATTAAATATAATGTTTTGTTTCTTAAAATGTTGCATCTTGGCAATGTAAAGCATAATATTCTGGAGCAGGGGTTCCCAACCTGGAGGTCTGGACACCAAAAAGATAAATCTGAGGGGTCGCAAGATGATTAACAGCAGAAAACATATTTTTGGCTCACAAAATCATTTAGATTTTTTTTCAGATTTTCCTTTAATCCATGCATTTTTTCAAAGTTAACTACTGGATCATTTTACCTCTTAAGGCCTCGAAAAATGATTAACTAAACAAGAGAAACAAGTAAACAGATCTGGTGAACTGGTCAAAATCAGTAAACATATACAACCATTGATGAGGGCTTGTAACAAGACTTTATTTCATTTTGATGGGTCACAAGCCAAAAGGTTTCTATGTTTGTATACTAATATACATTATATACTTTAATTGCCATTCCTTTTTAAGTTGTGTTGACGCATTAAAACGGTTTACACTTGAATTGTAATTCCTAAATAAATAACAATTTAATACATTCATATCTATGTATTTCTTTGTTCCATTTGTTTTACAAAGTTCTCCCCGTGTTAGCGTGGGTTTTCTCCGGGTTCTCCGGTTTCCTCCCACAGTCCAAAGACATGCAGGTTAGGTTAATCGTTGACTCTAAATTGCCCGTAGGTGTGAATGTGAGCGTGAATGGTTGTCTGTCTCTATGTGTCAGCCCTGTGTTAGTCTGGCCACCTGTCCAGGGTGTACCCCGCCTTCGCCCAATGTCAGCTGGGATCGGCTCCAGTCCCCCCGCGACTAAGGATAGGATAAGCGGTTACAGATAATGGGTGGATGGTATCGGTACTCGTTATTGGCTGAGCCCAAAGCCCAGATATCACTATCGTATCGGACTGAAATAGTCAGATCAGTGCATCCCTAACCCAGAGCTTTCCGATCTGTCCCACAGACTTAACTGGCTTCACCCTTTCTGTCCAAGGACGGGACAAAATCAGGTTGAAAAGTCAGCCAATCTGACACAGACAAATGGAGCAGTAAAGCTACTTTGAGGGATTTACAAGATCCATTTATCTTTTTCTCTTGGCTGTAGGCTTTTAGTTAGAGACCTCAGACAATAGAAGTACTTTGATGCCTCAGCAGGGAGTGACTGAGGGTTGTGGACGCAACATGTGAACGCCCACTTAGGCCCTGTTCAGACCTGGTATTAACATGCGTCCTCAGTGATCGGATCACAAGTGGACAGCTCTAAGTACAGGTGTGAACGCACTCAAGGCGCATTGAGGACGCACCGAGATCGGATCATTCAGACCACATTCAGAGGTGGTCTGGGCCACATATGGTCACATTCTTTTAGTAGTGTGTACTCGAATGTGTCCTGGACCACATTGAAGGACCGCCTATCAACTGACGTCCCGCTGGGATCCGCGGGTCTTTGCGCTCCTCAGGTGAATAATACAGGCAGACACGGGCACTTGTCAGCATGGAAACAGCCTCTGTGCTCTACTGTATTCTGTCGGTACAACTGTATTTTATTAAAATATATCTTGTTTATAGGCTACATATCTACAGACTATCAGAAAAGGCACGCAAAGTGCATTATTATCATATTGTCGGAGATGTGTCTGTGTTTTTGTTCCGCTGCTTTGCATGGACCTGACACCCGACCGCCCGCCTCTCCGCCTGTTCTCTCTCCTCCCCGGCTCTCTGGAGCTATGTGCCCCGCTGTTATCTGGACTGCCGGTACAATAACCTTTTATTTTGATGTTGATACAATATACCAGAATTCCTGAATATGTAGGATATTACTACTGACATTCATGTAATATTACGTCACAACGGCTGCTGTATTGGCCGTGTGTTTACTACGTGTTTATTTGCATATAGAGCGAGGAAGTGAGATCGAATCACAAGTGGCCACTCAAGACGCATGTGGAGACGCATCCTAATGCCAGGTGTGAACAGACGTACTTAAAGCTGTCCACTTGTGATCGGATCACTCAGAACGCATGTTGCCAGGTCTGAACAGGGCCTTAGAGTCTACAGTCATGCTTGCAGATGTACACAGCATGAGCTAAATGCTAACTTCAACTTGCTTACATGCTCAAAATGCTAAAATGGGGATGTTTAGCAGGTATAATGTTTACCATATTCACCATCGTAGTTTAGCGTGTCAGAATGCTAATATATCATGAATGTCTGTATACAACTTCCTGGCTATCCATCTAATAATTGTTGAGATATGGCAGACCGTGGACCGACCAACCAATTGACCCATGTTGCTACATGGCTAAAAACACTGACATCTCCATTAAGAATAAAATAGGATTTTTAATTCAAAATGTGATCTGTTGCTTATCTGAAAGTTGGCTTGTTATCTCTGGAGCCTGATTTGGCGTGCTAATTTTCCTAGGGAAATTCCTTCAGAAAACAACACAGAACTGCTCAGACTAACCAGTCCCACCAGAGCCAGCTGAAATGCTGTCACTCACTAGCTAATCTTCGAAGACACAAATCTCTTTTCACATTGAGAAACAATGCAGCCTCATAAGGTCAGCGTTTCCAAGAACAGTGTGAGCAGACGTATAACCGGGCCAGCCAATCCAGCCAGGCTACTGGGTCACTAACACTACAGTAGAGAGGATATAATATGATATATAATAGGATGTGACCTGCAGTGGTGTAATGTCACATCTTAAGGGAGAGATGAGGGCTATTCTTCGAACAGCAGTCCAAACCACAAACCTCAGTCACTCCCTGCTGAGGCCTCAAAGTACTTCTATTGTCTGAGGTCTCTAACTACAGGTCAACAGCCAGAAGATATTAATTACAAGCATTCAAATTAAACTTTAAATGTTCACACTACTCAGGTGGTGGAGAAAAGCCTTAGCTTAAAAAAATGTACCTTCATTTTAACCCTTAGCTCAAATTAGGGCTGTCAAAGTTGACACAATACTAACGCTTTAACACAAATTCATTTTAACGCCACTAATTTCTTTAACGCATTAACGCAACTTGTAACATCGATCTTTCGGAGGTTGAAGCTCGATTTTAAAGCTAGAGTGAAGATACTGATATCAAACTAGAAAACCTAAGGAATCCATTGGTACCAACCATGTCATACTAGCTTGTCGAGAAGGAGGCTAAATAACGCTCCAAACTTACACAAGCTAAAGATATGTGAATGAAAATGGGTTCTATGGGTACCCACGAGTCTCCCCTTTACAGACATGCCCACTTTATGATAATCACATGCAGTTTGGGGCAAGTCATAGTCAAGTCAGCACACTGACACACTGACAGCTGTTGTTGCCTGTTGGGCTGCAGTTTGCCATGTTATGATTTCAGCATATATTTTTATGCTAAATGCAGTACCTGTGAGGGTTTCTGGACAATATTTGTGGTTGTTTTGTGTTGTTAATTGATTTCCATTAATAAATATATACATACATTTGTATAAAGCAAAAACATATTTGCCCACTCCCATGTTGATAAGAGTATTAAATACTTGACAAATCTCCCTTTAAGGTACATTTTGAACAGATAAAAAATGTATAATTCATTTGCAATTAATTGCGATTAACAATTGTGATTATTCGCGATTAAATATTTGAATCGATTGACAGCCCTAGTTTAAATATTATAAAGTGATTGTGGCTCTATCGCCTTTACAACTTGAGTTACACAATCACCCGTAAGGAATAGCCTGCATTTATGTGTCAATTCTGTGTTTCTGTCATTACCACGTTATTACTTTCTCATGGGAAAGCAGTTGGTAAAGCCGGGCTGAGTGAGAGGAACGCAGTTGATTGCTTTTTCCCAGACTGCTTTTCTCCAACAGGTTAAAAGTAGATGAGCGGAGGATGGGAGGAAAGGATCCTGATGGGAGAGGCAGGGGAGATAAGCTCTGTAGATTCTCTGGTATTATGCTCTGTTATTATCTATAGGCTTAGTGCTATGGTTAAGGCCTACTGTGCTCCACTAATGCATTGTTTGATCTCTTGTGTCTTTAAAATCGACGACAGGGATTAATACCATATACCATATAGGGTTAAATGCATTAAGCTTTGCAGAATGAGAATCAAACCATGGATGTTTCCATGACATCCATCCATCATAAATCATGCTACAAGAATGACACAGATACAGTGACATAGAGGAAAGTAATATGATAGAGAAAGTGTATAATTTCTAGGGCTGTCAATCGATTAAAATATTTAATCCGATTAATTGTATGATTGTCCATAGTTAATCGTGATTAATCGCAAATTAATCGCACATTTTTTATCTGTTCAAAATGTACCTTAAAGGGAGGTTTGTCGAGTATTTAATACTCTTATCAACATGGGAGTGGGCAAATATGCTGCTTTATATAAATGTATGTATATATTTATTATTGGAAATCAATTAACAACACAAAACAATGACAAATATGGTCCAGAAACCCTCACAGGTACTGCATTTAGCATAAAATAAATGGTCAAATCATAACATGGCAAACTGCAGCCCAACAGGCAACAACAGCTGTCAGTATGTCAGTGTGCTGACTTGACTATAACTTGGCCCAAACTGCATGTGATTATCATAAAGTGGGCATGTCTATAAAGGGGAGACTCGTGGGTACCCATAGAACCCATTTTCATTCACATATCTTGAGGTCAGAGGTCAAGGTACGCCTTTGAAAATGGCCATGACAGTTTTTCCTCACCAAAATTTAGCGCAAGTTTGGAGCGTTATTTAGGCTCCTTCCCTAGCTTTAAAACTGAACAACCTAAAAATCGCAAGATGCGTTAATGTGTTAAAAAAAAATGAGTGCCGTTAAAACTAATTTGCGTTAAGGCGTTATTATTATCACGTTAACTTTGACAGCTCTAGTCTAAAGATTAGAAATATGCCACACAGGTCATCAAAGGCCTTTGCGTATTTTGCCTCTATTGTTTTGGTTGCTCTTTGACCCGGCTGTGCAGGTGAATAACAGCAGAGTGAACTGGAGGTCAGTCAGCGCCTCAGGAAAGAAGCTGAGAGGATAGTAGGCAAGGCCCGACTACAGAGTAACACACAGGCATGGAGAGTGCAAGGACAACTCACCGAGGTGGAAGTGATTGATCCTGTCAGCTCAAACACACACGCGCATTCACAGGCGTGCACACACACACACACACACACTTAAATGGACAGATTGAAAGTAGATCACTGTGCCTGGGCGTTTAAAATGTAGCCCCTCCTCCAGCCTGCAAGCTGATCTCCAGTAGCAGAGATGTGCACACACACACACACACACACACACATGCAGACCCAAGATCACCACGCTTATTAGTAGCTAATTGATCCATGCTTAATCTGCTCTGACGGTTTGTCAGCCTGACAGTTAATCTAGCGGCCATCATACGCAGTGAGAGCAAGTGGCTGCAGAGATCTGGTCCTCAGTCAGAGTACACGTGTTACTTTAAGCCCATACACATCAACAGCCCTGGATCAGTTGCTGTTGATTTATATAAAGACACAGTTTTTACTCCCCAACATTTAGCGCAAAAGTTTGGAGCTTTATTTAACCTCCTTCGCAACAAGCTATGACATGGTTAGTACCAATGGATTCCTTAGGTTTTCTAGTTTCATATGACGTCAGTATCTTCACTTCTAGCTTCAAAACTGAGCCCGTTGCAACCTCCGTTAAAGAAATGAGTGGCGTTAAAACAAATTTAAACGTTATTATCGACTTAACTTTGACAGCCCTAATAAATATATACATACAACTGCATAAAGCAAGCATATTTGCCAACTCCCATGTTGATAAGAGTATTAAATACTTGACAAATCTCCCTTTAAGATACATTTTAAACAGATAAAAAATGTGAATTAATCGCAATTAACTATGGACAATCATGCGATTGATCGCGATTAAATATTTGAATCAATTGACAGCCCTACTTTAAATACAAAAAAAAGATTCAAGAGTGGCGCCTTTTGCCGTTTGATCCACTTTGATCCTTTTCAAAATGCCGTGAGATAACTTCTTCCACTGTGCAAACTGTAGCATACTATTCAAAATACCAATTACAGACTTACTTTCCACAGCTGGGAATATGTGTTATTACAGGTCACATGACTCCTCTGTAATGTTCTGCAGCTGTTTGACTGTGGCTGGTAGCTGACTCTGCGATTCTGCCATAATACAAACAGACGAACGCACGCACTCACACACAGATAGACACACAAGCTATCCCAATGCCTTGCAGAACCTCAGCATAAGAGCTCCTATTTCAGGCACCCGGGGAAAAAAATAAAACAGTTTTCTTGCAAAAAGCCACGGAGTCAGCATCCTGAATAAAGTCAAAGTCATCAGAGACCGACTGCTCTTGTGAATGAATGCTAAACAGTTTTTTTTTTTATTGTGTTTAAGAGTGGGAAAAAAAACGTCTGCATGCATAGGATAGAACGAGAGTGAGTGACATTGTGTGAGAAGAAAGTTTTTGAGCAGCTTCGGAGCTGAATACAAATGAACCTGAGCCAAATCACATCAGAAAGAAAAACACTACACAGAAGAATCTCTCTCTCTATTGTGTGTGTTGTGGTGACGGACTCGGTGCACTGAAGGACACTGTGTAGTGGACCTTGTTTGTGTGTGTGTGTGTGTGCGCGTTTCTCAGCTGGATGAGTGGATGCATGAAAGCCTTTGAGACAGATATACTGAGCCAATCTAAAGACGGGCTTCAGTGAAAGAGTGAAAGAAAGAAAGAGAGCATTCTTTCACAACAGACTACAGCCCTCCCCTTCCCACTCTCTCCCCCCCCCCTCCGCCCCCCACCCTTCCCTCCCTCCTCACTCCCTCCCCCAATCCAATTCAACCTCCCTCTTCTTGTTCTTCTCACCCTCTATCCCTACCTCCCCCCGTCTAGCCAGAATTAATGATTTCACCCTGAATAGGACCCCTATATTCACACACTCACACACACAATAACACACACACACACACACACAGATACACAACCCCTGAGGGAGATCTATGACCTCACCTCGACAAACAACACTAAGTGCTAAATACGCACTGACACAGAAATTGAACATACTGTATGCGGAGTAATATACATGCAGTATATACAGTATATAATATGCACAACTGCAAATAAGGTACAAGGAAAACATAATGATCATACTGCAGGATGCTCAGTGACATAGAAACAGCCCCGTCTGCTAAAATATGTCAGGATGTAATTAGACTAAAAAGGGGGTCCTTAAAATTCCAGTGGTCACACACACTGACACACACACTCACAAAGGCCCTTAGAGAAACACTGAATAGCTCGCAGGAAGTGGCTATTTGGCAATTTAGAAGCACCTCCCATGGCTCATCGAGTCTTCTCTCTCTCTCTCCTCTCGCCTCCACTCCTCCTCTCCCCAGTTCCCATCTCCCTCCCTCGTCCATGGCCGTGGGTGCCTTCCCACGCTCGGCTCTTGAACTTGCACGCCCTCCCTCCCCTCTTCTCCCCCCTGTACGTACATGTCAGCAAACTACATTGAGGGGTGACTGCGGCCCATGAAATGTGGGATTCTAAACGATGCGTCTCGGCTTTATGTGGGTTCGCAGGGCTGTGTTTTCTGGTGCAGAGACCTGGAAGTCACCTTGTTTGAGGATTCAAATGAAATGCAGCAAAACTGGGCCAAAGCCCCTCTCTGAGATAGAGCTGCTCTCTGAGGCGGCGCTGCACACTCGGTCAGTGTTTTATCACACAATGACTGCCAGTAGTTTTATGCTTTTAATTAATTCTAATGACTGTTTTTCCTTCCTGGTTATTGTTCTCAATTAATCGATTAATCGTAGGGATGCACCGATACCGGATCAGATATCAGGCAGATACTGACTCAAATAGCTGGATCGGGTAGCGTTGAGAATTGGGCTGATCAATTCAATTCAATTCTGTTTGTATACTATATACAGTATATACTGGAATTTGAATTCCTGTGTAAGTTTTGACCAATTTGTTTTTGCCTTAAAAAGATTTACACTTGAAATGTAATTCCTGTTCATTTTGAAGTTTTTTTACCAAGTTGCTTTATTTTAATAATGAATAACAATTTAGTATATTTATATCTATGTATTTATTTGTTACATTTTGTTTTACAAAGTTAGGAAGGTAATGTTTAAGTCAAGTCTGATGTTGCCTTACACATAAAGGAATGAGCCCAGTCATTTCCACACAGTGAGTCATACAGCTTATTAATTAAACACTTGTATCGGTTTGGTACTCGGTATCGGCCGATACCCAAGCCCAGGGATCGCCAACTGAAAAGGTTGGATCGGTACATCCCTAATTAATCGTTAATACAATAAGTCAGAAAATAGTAAAAAACAGTCCAAAGCCCATAGGTTTTAAATCTACAATGATATACAAGCAGAAAATCCTCATATTTAAGAAACCGGAACCAGAAAATTGGAATTGGAAAATTACTTAAAGTCCCAGTAAAACAAAAGTAAGAGCGTCTTTAGCTTCTGTACTGTGAGTATTCCCCAGTGAAACTGAATATTTGAGCGGTGTACAGTTACAAGAGAGATTTAAATCAATTCTTTCACATTTGATTAGACCGCTAAAAAGTGGGTGGGCTTAGAATGTAGAGCAACAGAGGACTATGGCTCCACAACAAGCTCCCAGGAAGAGCGCCTGGCTTTGACGCAAATTTCCGTAGTGGCCAAATGGCGGTACTACAACTTCCATGTCCATCATGTGATGGGCCCAAAAATACCTTTTCCCATAGACTTACATTGGGAAAGAGACGTCTGTAACTCATCGGATAATTTTTTTTTAGGCAAATCATCTTCCCAGTACGAACACTCTAATAGCCCTTATTTAAATCATTAGGTCCTAAAAGTTGTTTAATGTACTAATAGCTGAATCCAGAGTTATTTCCCTTCCTCCGTTCATGTGAATGAGCCCCAGACCGAGGCTGGACCGAGGGCTGGGAGGCGGGGTTATAGGAAACGCTACTGCGCCTGCTCTATGAGCCCAATGGATGCAGAAGATCGCTGGATGATCCAGGTAATTTTATCGAATTTTATACTCGGAAGTCAAGCTTCCTTTGCTTCATGCGCTACTAAGCAACAGTCATGGTCATGAACGGGGCCTCGCCTCTAACGCTGTATCCAGTTCTCTTTATACATCCATGCTCCACACATACCTCCCTTGTCGCCATCACTGTTATGGAGCACATGTCATATTTTGGGAAGAAAAGATACAGGAAGAAAAGATGATTGGATTTTGATATGGAAATATGAAGAAATCAAGTGTTTTGCACTTTTTTTGCATAATTGTTAAATAAGTGTACAATATGAACGGGGATGTCATAACCCCAGGTTGATAACCACCTGACTATCGATTAACCAACTAATAAATTCTGCACTGCATATATCCATAACAATGATGGAGCAGGTAGAGTGTCTTGATTCAAGGACATTTCTCTCCCTCTCTCTCTCACACACACACACACACACACACACACACACAAAGCATTGATCGATGTAGGGAGGAGACCCACAACAGTACAGCCTCGGTCACCACTCGGCCACTCTCCTGTGAAATTATACAGTGTGGGCAGGAGGTGGGATGATAAGGTGATGCTGCATGATGAAGGGGATGATGAATTCCGAGTGGGAGGTAATTATTCGTCTTACCTTCTGGTACTCAGAGTCCTCCGGTCTGAAGTCGCTGCTCACAAGCTGGAATTCGATGTTGAAATGAGGCATCCGGTGGAGCAGATTCACCCACCAAGGCGGAGAGTAGTTCACCACGGCCGCCATCCTGATTTAGCTACCTGCCGGCTGTCACTTCACTCTCTGAACTGATTCCTCACGCGGACACTGTAGAGAAATTTACGACCGTTGTGGGTTAACGGGGCACATAAATGACTTCATGCACAATTCAAACCCCCTGTCATGACAGGCAGAGCTAGAAAACGGCTAATAACGGTGTCATTTCACCAAACATATTAGTAAGATGAAGGTTCAGTAGCCACAGTCCTTGCTGCTTATACCGTTTACCACAACTGGAGGAATTACTGATGTCTGACATTATTATAAAGCCAACTTGATGAGTTATCTGTGATTAGTCACGAACACGAGTGGGACAAACTTGCCAAACAACATCAACATGCCAATATATTACACACACTCTTTTGCCATTTGTTAAGGATTCACTTGCACACAGTGTCCTACACATTTCACATAGTAATTTGCTTTTAGGGATGCACCGATCCGACTTTTTCAGTCCCGATAAAATACCAGTATATGATGTATATAGTATTTAAACATGGAATTGAATGTAATAGATTGGCCCCATTGTCACTGCTACCTGATCCAGCTTTTGAGTCAGTATCGGCCCGATATCGGTGCATCCCTACTGTTTACCATCAAAACCTGCTTTCATCAACTGTAGTAATGACATTATTATAAAGGTCAATGTGATGAGTTATCTGTGATTAGTCACGAACAGGAGTGGGACAGACATGCCAATCAACATTTACATTAGTACTTTTGTTTTGCTTTTTGCACTGTGTTGTATCTTGATTTTTGTTTTTACTGCTGCTTCTTGTTTCTGCACTATCCCCTCTTTGCTGCTGTACACTGCAAATAATCAAATTTCCGCACTGTGGGACTAATAAAGGAATATCTTAACATTAACATGCCAAAACATTGCACATACTCTTTTTTGCCATTTGTTAATCACGATACACAGTTTTAATAAAATGTCCTATAAATTGAACATAGCTTTTCTGTTAATTTGCACCGATTGAAAAGGTGCAACACATCCCCCTATTTCTTCTGTCTTTTGTATGTCTTTGCCTATCAATGACACACTTGTATATGCTGCTGTGAGTGGTTAAAAAAGGCTAAAACACTGCAGTATGACATACTACTTCATTTCACTTTTCTTTAAAAATTCCGTTATTCACAATGACTTGGATCAATATGATTATTTTGCCATTTATGGGCTGTTTTCCTTCCCTGGGTTAATATAGGTAATATAATGATAACTGTGGGCAATATACAACAGCTCATCTGTTATTGCCACTCTAATCAACAACAAGCCATTACATGTATTGATATGATGATGTCATAAAATGTCATTTTAAATAGTAACATTAAACCTATCAATGACACACTTGTATATGCTGCTGTGAGTGGTTAAAAAGGCTAAAACACTGCAATATGACATATTACTTCATTTCTTTAAAATGCTGTTATTCACAATGACTTGGATCAATATGATCTTTTTGCCATTTATTGGCTGTTTTCCTTCACTGGGTTAATATAGGTAATATAATGTGCCTGTATCATGATAACTCTGGGCAATATAGCCTACAACAGCTCATTTGTTATTGCCACTCTAATCAACAACAAGCCATTATGATGATGTCCTAAAATGTCATTGTAAATAGTAATAAAGGAATATCTTATCTTATCTTATCTTATCTTAACATCAACATGCCAAAAACATTGCACACACTCTTTTGCCATTTGTTAATCATGATACACAGTTTTCATAAAAATGTCCTATAAATTGAACAAAATGATTTGCTTTTCTGTTAATTTGCACCAATTGGAAAGGTGCAACACGTCTGTCTTTTGTATGTCTTCTCCCATCAATGACACACTTGTATATGCTGCTGTGAGTGGTTAAAAAGGCTAAAACACTGCAATATGACATATTACTTCATTTCTTTAAAATGCTGTTATTCACAATGACTTGGATCAATATGATTATTTTGCCATTTATTGGCTGTTTTCCTTCACTGGGTTAATATAGGTAATATAATGTGCCTGTATCATGATAACTCTGGGCAATATAGCCTACAACAGCTCATTTGTTATTGCCACTCTAATCAACAACAAGCCATTACATGTATTGATATGATGATGTCCTAAAATGTCATTGTAAATAGTAATAAAGGAATATCTTATCTTATCTTATCTTATCTTATCTTATCTTATCTTATCTTAACATCAACATGCCAAAAACATTGCACACACTCTTTTGCCATTTGTTAATCATGATACACAGTTTTCATAAAAATGTCCTATAAATTGAACAAAATGATTTGCTTTTCTGTTAATTTGCACCAATTGGAAAGGTGCAACACGTCTGTCTTTTGTATGTCTTCTCCCATCAATGACACACTTGTATATGCTGCTGTGAGTGGTTAAAAAGGGCTAAAACACTGCAATATGACATATACTACTTAATTTTCTTTAAAATGCTGTTATTCATAATGGATCAATATGATTTTTTTTGCCATTTAAGGGCTGTTTTCCTTCACAGTTCCTGGTGTATTGTGGGTTAATAGGTAATATAATGTATCATGATAACTGTGGGCAATACACAACAGCTCATCTGTTATTGCCACTCTAATCAACAACAAGCCATTAAAATGTATTGATATGATGATGTCCACAATAGCAACATTAACCCTATGAGGTCACACTGTAATTGAACATACTGTACATGAATTATAGCATGACAATAGCCTGACAGCTGCCTCACATCACCCACTGTACGCCCATACAGCAGAAACACACACGGGCTCATCGTGAGAGCTGTAACGGTGTTGTGGACGGTGACGGTGAAATGGCCGTTGTATATCAAACCTCAACCACACACACACACACACACACACACACACACAGCCACGACTCTTTCTATTACACTCACGTTACTGTACCGACGCATGTAGGTCAACTCAGTCGAGGGTATCCTCACATATTCAAGCCCTCAAGCCTTATTTATCTATTCTTAATGCGTTGTTAGCTAAAAGATGAGCTAGTTTTAAATCCCCGCTTTGTCCGCTGAAACTACCGCAGTCTCGCGGAGTCGTCAAGGCAACCGAGGAAGGAAGAACCCAGCAGGAACCATGGTTACTACCTATATCCATGGTTACTACCTTAATACATCCATGGTTACTACCTTACCTAGTGAAGCCGAAGCGGATGTAGACTCTCGTTTGGTGTCGTCTTGGTGAGTCCAGTATATATTTCACCTATTGTCTTCCCAGATCCGGTGGTGAATGTGAACACCACAGCCGTGTCCGCTGCTGCTGCTGCATCAACGCGGCTGTACCGAGCTAGCTGCTGCTGCTGCAGTCCCAACAACCACATTGAAAACACCGAGCCGGTCCGCTCTCATTTCACCGAGACAAGCTCCTTGTTTCTGACTCCCCGAGAGAGCAACAATGCCAGACTGGCAGATTAGGGGTTAAACTCGTTGACCCGCTAACTCTATCTTTCTTTCTTTCTTTCTTCCTACACCATTAACGGCTCGCTGTTGTTCTTGTTCCCACGATGACCCGTCGGTCGGTCGGTCGGTCGGTTCAGTGCGTTAAAGCGCTGCTGCGGCGGCTCTTCTTCAATTGGATGATATTGTTGGAGCGTGAAGCCAACACGGTGTTTAAAAAGCCCTGGAGGACGGGGCTTTGCGGCAGCTCCAGCTCTGTGAATGTGTGTGTGTGATAGAGTGATAAAGAGAGAGAGAGAGAGAGAGAGAGAGAGAGAGAGAGAGAGAGAGTGTTTATGAGTGCGCAAAGAGGTCGCCTCCTAACGTTGAAATGATGGTAGTACATGTTACAGTCAATCAGTGGTGAGTATACATCCATACATCAGTACATCCATGGAGTACCACTCCAGTGATTTTTTAAGATTAAAGGTCCCTGAAATTAATGAAATCAAAATATGCCAAAGAGCTCTTTATATTACTTGAAAGTTATCTGACCCAATCACTGTCTGTGTAAATGTTTTATGTCCTTTTGTGATATCTGCTCAGTTTTGAGGTTGATAACTTTATTGTATGTATGAATTGTATACAATGTATGTATGTGCATACTGTATGTGTGTATGTGTGTGCGTGTATGTAGTTATGTGTATATATATATGTATATATACATACTGTATATGTGTGTATATATATATATATGTATACACACTGTATACAGTGTGTGTGTGTGTGTGTGTATGTTTTTTTTCTTTTGCATGGTTGTGTAGATGTCTTAAATATCTTTCCCATATTGTAAAAAGTGTCATTTTTATTGCTTTTATATTATAAAGCAGGTTTAAGTTCTATATAAATACTGTGAAAGTATCGAGACGCTCCACAGAGAAATACACACAGCACTGTATTCAGAAACTAAGGTTTTGAAACAAGCCGTCAGGATTTCTGCCCATTCTTGATGTCACGAATATACAATATATATTTAGACCATTTCACAGTTTTAAACGTAAACATTCTAAATGTGTCACAGTTTATTTCCTGTTGCAGTGTATGTGACATCAGCTGACAGGAAGTAAACATGGACCCAAGCTGTTGCCTAGCAACGCAATTCCGTTGCCATTCCGTTGAAATGCGCTGAAACGGAGCTTTTCAGACAGAGGGTGAATACAGGTATATTCAAGCAGACAGCATGAGGAAAATAAAGTTTTTTTTAAACATTAAAGGATGTAAACATGTTCTGGTAGAACCCAAAATACAAGTTTGAACCTGAAAATGAGCACAATATGTCCCCTTTAAAATCTGTATTTGTCATATATGTCATATTTTTGTTAATCTTACTGACCAGTCCTTTATACATAATGTTTGGTTTGATTACCTTTTGTTTACCTGTATTCACTGTTGTAATACTGATTGTATGTCTAGATGTCTTCGGTTCAAATAATAATAAAAAATAAAAAATGTTATCACAAAAAAAATACTGAAGCAAAGTATAGTACCTGAGTAATTACACTTGGATACTGCTTTTCAGACAAGAACGACATTAGAAATGAGAGGTTTCATTATAAAAACAGCATTTTATTGAATGTCTCAGAAATGAAGTTACACACATCATATGGGGGAAACTGCAGTCATCCATTCTCTCCGTCGACCTCTTATAGGTTATCACTATTATCATTATTGATATTAGACGTACTCCCTGTGTATCCTCCACTGTCCTGACTGTGTGTTTATATTGCAGCAGACTGATCTATAATTTATTCACAGTTTGACTAAATAGTGCATCAGTTGAGAATCATCCCTCAGTCATACCTCAGAATCAGACATAATTTATTAAGCACACACGATAGATAAGCGTAATGTGTGTTACAAATCAGGCATGTCAAAATATGATTCATTAATTATTTCAAGCCTGTGAAATCCAGAGGAATTTAAAGTGATGTGGTCAGGTTAAGAGAGATGAACACATTTATTACTGTAATTTTTATTTGAATAACCATGCAGTAGGCACTTTGGCAAACAAAACAACTACTGAATACATAAGACTCATTGAAAAGGGCTATTTGGCTCAAATGAAACAAAAATGTCATGACAAGTGCTTTCTCCTGCACTAAAAGAGAATATCCTATAGCCTCACATCAACGCTGGGATGCATCGACATATTGTATGTTGACAGTATCCTAAATAAGAGCAAAGTGAGGTGTTTATGTGCCTCTTAACTTCATGTGAAATACCATAGACTGTATATAAAGATGGACGACATGACAGCTCCCCCAAAGTGAAGCCAAAACATCTGGATCGCCCCCTGGTGGCTGGCTGCAGTACATGTCATAAACCCTGCCTCCTCCATGTTAGCTGATGTTAAATGGGACAAACTAAAAAGTCAAAGTACACGTCAATACATTTTTCCCAAAGATGTAATTTTACGTTTTTTTCATATTTGATATATTTTGGCTTCACTTCTGTACAGTGGGAGGAAGTGGAGACACGTCGTCCATCTCTATATACAGTCTATGTCCTAAACCTGCATCTAACGTCCCAGAATATTCTGGTTATTACTGTAGAGAAAAAAAGCGCTTTGCAGACAGCAATCATTGTGTATGTTCAATGTTATCCTGACTAATATTGGAATATTCCAGCTCTCATTTGCAGGTTCAATAAGAACCCAAACAATAAAGAGTTGGTACTGTATGACTGCGCGCGTCTCTGACATACAGGCTCTGAGTAGAAACAATTCTTCCTGCAGACACTCTCTCATACACACACACACACACACACACACACACACACACACACACACACACACACACACACACAGACACACACACACACACAACCTAGAAGGTCTATAACATTAAGACTTCTCTGCTTCTCAGAGGACGTGACGGAGATACGATGATGTCATCTGAATCGTCAGAATCAACTGCAGCGGCTCCACCAGACTCAGCTGAGCAGTGAAGCTCTGTTTGGACTGCAGGAGATAGACAGGTATAATTATAATAAGTATGATATAATAATCCACAGGGCATCAATTTATTAAGTGCTTTTAACCTAAACAGCTTTAAATAAAACAACATGAATACATGACTCTAAATGGGACCATAATTTACTGAATGAATATCATGCTGTATTGAAGAAGACTTGAAACTAGCGATTGAGACCATAAACTCATGTTTACAATGTTTACTGAGGTAATAAATCAAGTGAGAAGTAGGCTCAGTTTCTCATAGACTTCTATACAATCAGACTTATTTTTGCAACCAGAGGAGTCGCCCCCTGCTGGCTGTTAGAAAGAATGCAAGTTTAAGGCACTTCCTCATTGGCTTCACTTTTCAGAAGGTAGCCCACTGTGTGCCGCTTATGATTTTTTCCAGGAGTGTGGCCACAGACATCCAGTTTGTAATACTGCAAAAGCAAGGGCTTTCAACAGTGGGCCATAGGCTCATTGTGTTACCTCATTCAGCGATAGATAGTGACTTAACAGACATTTATTTCAATGAAAATCTTTGAGAATATTACTTTAAGTATATATAAATTCAAAACTGTGGTTGACCCAAAGATCTTGGGTGCCTTTAACAGTACCACAAACACAAAAAGGATCTGTCCTGTCTCTCTAACCTGTTGTGGGCGTCATCCTGGAAGAGTGAGTGCTAGAGACAAGCGAGTGGTCTCCTTTCTCTCCCTGATTTTCACCGTCTCTATGGGGAGATGCAGCACCTTGGCAACAAAGCAACACATACAACGTAATTCAGACGCATCCTACAAAAATATATGGATGGATAAATGAGGTAGCTAGTTATTTTTAACAGGATGAATATATGGACCATGCCATGTCATGCTTGAATGAAAGTTTTCTTTATTCCACATACAATAACATTGTGCAATGTAAATAATTGCATGTTTTTAAGAAAATCGCAACAAAACTGACACCCTATGTGTGCTTAAGAGATCAGATCAGTTACGCAAGTTAAAACTGGTGCAGTCCAAAATCTGTCAGTGAAGCCCGTTGCACATCAAATGCAGGGGCAGTCTGGTAAGCATGCAGGAAAAAAACGCTGACATTGCTGCTCTGCTCTATGCACCCATCTGCTGTCAACCTATAAGAAAGGGAGACGGAGGGGGAAGCGATGGGGAGGCTGATGGAGTCGAACAGGGCCATTTAGGTAAGGAAGGAGCTGAGGACAAGGCTCTTGAACAGTGGAAACTTTAGATCTATAAGGGGTCAGGTGAGGTAGTCGCATTAGTATTCCACAGGGCTGCTGGGGCTCCTCGTTTGACAGGGAGGCTGTAAAAGCTCCGTCTGGTGCAGAGGAGACAGGCACCAAGGAATTAGATCAGTGTGCAGGCAAGATTCATCACAGCCAGGGGCTGCCCCCTCTTAGTCGATTAATTGATTAATCTGTCGTTTTGGTCTTGATTGACTAAGATTTATTTAGTCGATTAGTCGTGTTTTATGCTTTTTTCATGCTGAATGACTTATTTCCAAGGAACTTATGAACACATCTCTGGTAAACACAAGTTTTAAAGGAACAGTATGTAACATTTCAGGGGATCATCAGAAGAAATGGAAAATAATATTCATAACTGTTTTCATTAGTGTATAATCACCTGAAACTAAGAATCGACGTGTTTTCGTTAGCTTAGAATGAGCCCTTCATATCTACATAGGGAGTGGGTTCTCTTCATGGAGAACCCCATGTAGCTCCACAATGTTTCTACAGTAGCCCAGAACAGACAAACCAAACACTGGCTATAGACAGAGCCTTTCACAATTTATATTACCTGAAGGCCACCGTAGTTCTCTGACACGCCTGTGAAACTGCGGTAACGTGAGCAGCAGAGTGCTAAACCGCGTTACCGCCAGCCACCGTCTGACTTACGCTGCTCCTAAAGTAGTGTTATTATGGTAAGGATGGCCTCTGAGCGAGGCGAACAGCGTTACCACGGTCTTGCACTCGGCAGCTCACATTACCACAGTCTTGGAAAGGGAGGAGTGAGCTTCCTTTGTTTGAAGTTTCTTTGTGGGCGATGCTTTGTACCTTATGGTTAGTCTGAGTCACTTACTTTTTTTTCGTGTGTTTGTTAATATATAACATAAATATAGAAATGAATCACATAAAAAGTATATATGTGAACCTCACCTGTTCTGCTGGGTGCGTGTGATGAGCGAGCTCTTCTTGGTACCAGTGTGGGCAAATTGTTTCCCATTAGAGAAGACATAGAGAACCCCGAGCTAATGAACACACACACACACACACACACAAACACACACACACACACACACACACACACACACACACACACACACACACACACACACACACACACACACATATAAAGCTGTAAAATGCACTGTATGCTTGACTGGATCTGTTAAAATTTTTTCTGTGTAAACATGAGTCACCTCTCTATTGCATGGCTACAGCGAGCCAAGTGTCCCCTGAATGCAGACTGTACCATTGTCAAGGCAACCACATCCAGCCCTCCTTCTACGGAGGATGCAACATCGCGGCTACTGTTTTTTGCCTCTACGGCCTGAAAAGAGGAGATGAGGAAGAAAGACAGAGCAAAAGAGACCAAGAAATAGGAGTACGGGAGGGGATAAGGGATGTTCAGTGGGGGAGACAGAGACAGGAAGTCATGTATGTGGTGAGACAGAGGGAGAAACTCCTAGAAAATGCTTTTTAGAGCCAACTAGTGGTAATTTGACTAAACTGCAACTCTTATTTATTTCAGCACAAGTCTGTCCATAATGATGTCTAGTAGCATTGTCCCAGGCTGAGACAAGAGCACACATGAAACTTGATGAATTAGTCATCATTTCAACACCCTTCCCTCTCAGGGCTTGAGAAAGCTGGTGCCGTTAGATGCCGTGACGCTGCATCCTGTGACACACATCGTGATTACCGTGAGATACATCAAACACTACTGCCCTCGACTTGATTCTATTACGCAGGACAGTGGTTTCTACCCGGACTGTTTCTCCTGTCTGTGATGGCAGATCACTTTCTTAGAAATTTGAGGCGACACTAGCCCGTATATTTGTCTATATGTTTACAATCTTATCTATAAATTTGTCATCGTGATTGTCCACACTGTAATTTTACTATGTTGATCTATTCTCTAATACAAATTTGTGATTTGCAATATTGAGCTTTAGAAATAAAATTTGATTTGACTCTTTGATTTCTTCACTCTTGATACCAAAATCACAACATTGCTGACATAGTACAAAGAAATGAACATTGTGAGGACTATAGTGCAAAGTAGGGCTGCACAATTAATCAAAGTTTTATCGAAATCACTATCGCTATTGCATTATCAGTCAAAATAATCACAATTAGATATTTTCACAAAATCATGCAGCCTTACTGCAAACTGTAGTGTAATACTGTACTGTGAAAATAAAACCTAGAATTATAGACTGGTAAAAGTGTGAAGAATAACTTGAGTATACACTAAACATAAAGTCTTTATATTTTATTACAGTGGCCAATAGTTTTTTAAAAGTAACTATGATATTGATACTAAGAGAGATACATTGATTCTGAAGTGTAATGTGTGTCTATCACTCTACCACACTATTAAGTTTGCCAGAAAAAGATTAAGTATGTCCCAGTACATAGTATGTCAAATGCAGTATGCCAAAAATGCCAGGATGTTCTACCACATCCGGTCACATTTAGCAGTATGCAAGCCAGCATGCTTTTCTGGCTATTCTGACCCACAATCCTCTGTGCAGTGGATATATGAGCAAGAGGGTCAAGCATACTGTATGCAACAGTGTGTACTTTGTAAGGGCAGCTGCAGTATGTACTAAAAGTAAAGAAAGTATGCGATTTGGAACGTACCCAGAGTGACTGTGAGTCTGTATGGAAGTGTTTGTGAGTGGGTGAAACCTTATTCTGTGCATCTTTCAGCAGGTCCTTGAGCTGTGACTCTCTGAGGAGATGACCTCTTAACGCAGACTGCAACATCACAATGTCCTTAAGACAGAATGCAGAGAGGAGGGAGATGAAAAGACAAATCTGGGATAAAAGTGTCAGGACATTTTTGTATTTATATAATATTTCTCTGACACATCAATGACTTCTTTTACATAATTGTGGTGTGTTACATACCCTGTTTCTGTGCTTCCTCCACTTTGTCTGGATGACCAACGTTGCTTTCTCTCTCTCTTTATTCTCTGCATCTGTACCCAGTTTTTCATCTCCTTCCCCCTCCTTCTCTTCTTCACCTCCAGTGTCCCTCTCTTCTCCCTCCTCCAGACCTGCACCAGTCTGAAAGTCCTCATGAATCTCCAGTGATGAGAGAGAGGAGAGCTCCGCTTGTGCAGGTTTACTTCTGTCTTCCAGAGTTTGGATCCTCGCGCACAACTGGTCCAGCTCCTGTCTGGGAAACACAAATGCACCCGCGTAAATAATACATAAACAAAAACTAGCAGGCATAGTGTACGTCCTCTAATAGTTAGCAATTAGTTAGCTGAGGCTTACTTTGGTTTTGAGCTAAATATACATTTTATTTTCTGAGAGGTTTTGGACAGGGAACCTATTATGTCACACATACATCAGATCAAGTAGAGATGTTCTGATACCATTTTTTATTTTTTATGCTAAATGCAGTACCTGTGAGGGTTTCTGGACAATATTTGTCATTGTTTTGTGTTGTTAATTGATTTCCAGTAATAAATATATACATACATTTGCATAAAGCAAACATATTTGCCCACTCCCATGTTGATAAGAGTATTAAATACTTGACAAATCTCCCTTTAAGGTACATTTTGAACAGATACAAAATTTGCTTAATTTGCAATTAATCAAGATTAACTATGGACAATCATGTGATTGATCGCGATTAAATATTTTAATCAATTGACAGCCCTATATATAAATTAGCATTATTTTTTAACAGCTGTATACTACCAACCCTGTAGGGATTCGCTATCATTGTTGTATGGCCTGGCTCAGGTTAAACCCTTTGTAAAACATGAATAAATACATACAGAGAGTGAATGTCATAGAACTTTCTATTATTATCTAGTTTGACAAATTTTCCAGGGTAAAATATTGCCAAACTTCAGACATTTTGCCTGCTCTGGCTGCCCTTACACTCTCCGCTAGCACCTGCCCAATCGGTACTGCGCATGTGCAGCCGTCAACAGAGATGAGAAAGAAGCGAGTTGGGCAGGATGTACGGATCGGGTAGCGAGTGACACATGTTGTTGTTGGTTGTCTAGAAGGTAACCCACACATTGTGAAACTCTCGCAAGATTCTTATGTTTAGGTATTGACAGTGTAACTGTAACAGTGGGCAACCTCCGTGTCTGAAAAGTGAAGTCAATGCTGAGGTGCCTTAAACTTGCATTCTTTCTAATAGCCAGCAGGGGGCGACTCCTCTGGTTGCAAAAAGAAGTCTGATTGTATAGAAGTCTATGAGAAAATGAGCCTACTTCTCACTTGATTTATTACCTCAGTAAACATTGTAAACGTGAGTTTATGGTCTCAATCACTAATTTCAGGTCTTCTTCTTCCATACAGCATGATGTTCGTTTAGTAAATTATGGTCCCGTTAGAGTCAAATAGACCATAAAGCAAAAGTATGCTTTAGGGCTAGTTTGTTTAAGTTAAACAAACTGTAAAAGTGACTCTTTCCAGCTGAAAGTACTGGCAGAGTAGGTAAACTGCATCCGTAAACAACTCTTCTTTATCATTTCTTTATAATATTGATCTGACCATCTCCCACACTGCCACATCTCTTTCTCTCATCTCCTTGTCTTGCCTGGCTGTTCTATATTTAGACATTATTTGCATACAGACAATTCTGCAGTGGATCTTTATAATGATGCCAACTGTGTTTGCTGGGCCATTTTTGAAGTAACTACAAAGTATCTGTGTGACAGAGGCACCAGCTGTGATCTGTGGGATGGGCGGAAGTAGATTTCCCCATAAAATCACTGTTTCAAATGTAAATCCAACAGCAGTCTGTGACAGTTCTCTTAAATTCCACCACACATTCAAAGAAAATGTATGTTTTGATTTTAAAAACAAGCAGAACTTTAGAAATCTTACTGTAGCAGAGCTATTGAGATGTTACATACATAGTGTGGCAGGTTGAGTCAAATGACACATCATTAATCATATTAATGGCACATCACAACTAAAACATACTTGTGCTGCTGTCTCTCTTTGTCCCGCTCATTTGTCTGCTCAGCTTTCCATCGTTCTGTCTCCGTCTCCAATTCTTCTCTTTCCGTCCTAAAATGTCTCAATTCATCACTGAAAACACCAACACAACACAGATTCAGCCTCAAGAACTAAATTCAGGGGCTTTATAAACTCTACTTATAGTCTGATGAACCACCTTGAATTCTCCCTCTGGTGTATATGATGAGTTTAGATTATTAACATATAATAAAATTAACATTTATTATGGCTTAAATAGATGGATACACTGTATATCATATATAAAAGCAGTCTCAGGTTGCTGCTCACTCACTCTTTACTTGACAGCGTCTCTTGAAGCTCCACCCTCTCCTTCTCCAGTTGCCCGAGGCATTCTCTCAGATCACAAACCTCCTCCCTTTTCTCAGTGATCGTTCCCACGGAGACCCCTGCCTCTGTTGCCATGGTAAACCCCAGAATCTCCGTGAGCGCGGCCTGGACCTCCTGGTCCAATCGGCCTCTGCGTTTGGCTGACTGGGCGTGTCTTCTGCTGTCGTCCAGCCTCTGATTAGAGGAGAGAGGAGTCGGTCTGTGATGAATCTGTCACAGGTGACTGCATGTGTTTACATGGACAACTAGTTACAGCTTCCTCTCACCTTCTCCACCTCCAACAGCCTTCTCAACAGTCTCTGTTTACTCCACTCTCTGTAACCTAGGACACACACACACAAACACACACCTGTTTCATTAGCATTACAGTGCAGAATACAACAATCTTTAAAAGACACCAATGACCTGATATTTTGCTACTTTTGTTTGCAGGACTGTTGATTAATAGATAGTCATTATGTTTTATTATTTTATGTTTTGTTACATTTAATTTACATTACATTTTTGATGGCTGTTTGCACGTTCTCCCCGTGTTACTGTGGGTTTTCTCCGGGTTCTCCGGCTTCTTCCCACAGTCCAAAGACATGCAGGTTAATTGTTGACTCTAAATTGCCCGTAGGTGTGAATGTGAGCGTGAATGGTTGTCTGTCTCTATGTGTCAGCCCTGTGATAGTCTGCCAATCTGTCCAGGGTGTACCCCGCTTTAGCCCAATGTCAGCTGGGATCGGCTTCAGCTCCCCCTGCGACCCTGAATAGGAAAAGCAGTTACAGATAATGGATGGATGGATGGTTTGTACTCCACTGTATTTGTACCAAAGATACTCTATAACAAAGATGACGCATTATGAGCTCCGCCAATGGTTTGAAATGGTATACAATTCCTGTCTCCTAAGTGGGCGTGGTCATGGCGTGTGGATGGATGAAAGCAGATTGGATTATATTTGCATAATGTATTTTTATTTTCTTTAACATTAGATATTTACACAGCTAACGGACATATTTAGCTAGGACGTTAGCAAACGTTATTTGCCCGATGTTGCTGAGACAGAGAAAGGTCTCGAACAAAGTTAATTTTCTCCTGATTTGTCCGTCTGAAAAGTGCCATTTTAGTGTCAGAATGTTTGGGAGATATATGGCGACTGTGACTCAGAGGGTAAGACAGGTCGTCCACCAAACAGAGGGTTGGTGGTTCGATCCCCAGCTGCTCATATCACATGTCGATGTGTCCTCGAGCAAGACACTTAACCCCAAATTGCTCCCGAAGGCATGTTTAAAGGAGGTACAGCAAAAGTAAAGCTAGAAATTGATAAAAGGAACAAATGAAGTAAATGTGTTTTAGTCTGGTTGGTTTTGGAGGCACTGGGCCGAGGGTGTCAGTGTGGTTTAGTGTGTGAGGAAAGACCTTTGATTCCTCCTGCAGGACTGTCGGTGTCGAGCTCCTGTCTGAGCGCCGCATTCTCCTGTTGGAGCTGCTTCAGGTTCTCAGACAGACGATGAACCGTGGTGCTTAAAACTTTCAGCTGCCTCTGGGAGCATTTACTGTCTGCTCGATTACTGCAGACACAAAGAGAGGGATTTACATTCAACATTCATCACAAATCCTGCAACAATATCCTTTGATCTGTGTGGCCATCGTTTACACCCAGGGTTCCCTCAGCCTTTCTAAATGCTGGTGAAGGGGAAGGAAAGTGACTGATTTGATCTTTCGAGTGTGTTTGAGATCTGAAAAAGTGAAATCTGCAATATTTACACTGCAATGAACAATATCTTAATAGGATTTCTTTTGCTTACTTGGCAGCTTCATGAGAAGTTAATGCAACAACCAGCACGCCGCCAATAGGCTACAATCATGTTCAAATATCCAGGAGATAAAGAACAGCAGAGGGCATGAAGTCACAGCCAAAATCACTAAAAAGGTTACAGCAATCCTATTGTTGGACCAGATACACGTGTTCTTTAGTGAAGATTATTTTGCTGAACAAAACGTGCAAGTAACATAAACGTGTGTTTGCCACAGAGCTTATTTTCTGCAAAACCCAATTGAAAAATCCCATCGGCTTTTTGTCGAGGGAACCAGGGTGATGTTAACTTCCTGGTTGGCCTACAAAAATACGTCATCCCGTATCGGGCTGAAAGGGGTGAAATTGAGCAGATGCATACCTTTTCTCTGCAGCTGCTAGAAGGATCCTCAGCCTCTGGATCTGAAACACGATGCACACAAACATAAACTTCACAAGCTAGGTGGAGATTTCCTTTTCCTCAGCTGAACTCACACTCTGCAACCAAAGTAAATGTGATGATAACATCGTCTCTCACACCAAGGAAACATACCAGAAGGTTTTTTACTTCAACATTCAGGAGGAAAAGTAACAACAAGCCGTCATGTTACCTCGTCATAATAGCTTTCTAGTGTGATCTTCAGCTCCTCCAGGTTGGTGGTCCTCAGCTCACTTTGTAGTTTACTGGGAGAAAAAGTGAATAAACTGAGCATTATGCCGCTTCACATATTAACCAAATAGACTTTTGCAAAGGTGGGAGCTTTTTTTTTTTTTACCTCAGGGCATTTTCTTTCTCTCTACACTGCTGCTCCAGCTTCAGGATCCTCTGTTTCAGCCCATTGAGAACCTTCATGGATACAATCAATTTTCCAAAATCTGTGTAAAATCAATCCTACAAATAATCTCTGATATGTTCATCAACAGACTGGGCATACTCACCACACTCCCTTCTTTTTTCTTATCCACAAAACTACGAGTATATTCAGATCCCTATAGAAAAAAAAAAACATGTTTTTAAAATGTGTCTGTTGTTCAAAGTTTCTATGACAAAAATATTAATTTCGAGACCATACTTTAGTGGGATCCAACAGTTCTTCTATCTGTCTCTCTCTTTTAGCGTTATCTTCCTCCAGGCGGCGTAGTTTGGCTTTCAGTTGCTGGTTGTCAGACTTCTGTGCCTGGAGAATCTGCAGAAAACATCACGAGTGATTAATCACACAAAAAGGAAAGTTCAACATAAAAAGAGAGGGAGATACGGTCAAAATCTTCTATCACGGTAACGATATACGTATATCACAATACAGTGATTGTTCTGCAAATCTAATTAAGAAATGGTTTGAAATAAGTAACCATACCTTGCTTCATTACACTTGAGTACTTTCTCTTTTACTTGGAATTACCATACAAACAGAAACAACAGCCTCTCATGAGACAATACTGGAGTTGAAAACAAAAGACTCTAAACGGTTGGGCTGCATCCGAAATAACACACTATGTACTACATACCCAATATGTGTACTATCGTTCAACATACTTTTGTGTGAATAAACAGTACTATGTATCTTTTCAGACACAGCCTCCTTGCCGGTCGGAGACGAGTAACCACGGTAACCCGTGCCAACCTCATGTGACCAAAACAACAGTTTGTGAATATCAAATTCTGAATTAATTCAAAATATATATTACGCCTAGCAAATTATACTTCCAGTAAAATCTACCATCGCACAGTATATACGTTCATATCGCCCAACCATATATAGAGTGCAATAAAAGTTAACTACAGAATAGCACACTGGAGCTGGTAGCATTTCAGCAGACTAGCAAGGTACACATCATGTTACACTGAACTCTCCTGCAGAAGAAGAAACTCCCACCTTGCTACCACTAATGCACAATGTGTTCTAACAGTGTGTGTGCGTGTGCGTGTGTGTGTGTGTGTGTGTGTGTGTGTGTTTTCTTCCTGAATGCATGAACAAGCTGAATACACCACATTCATTTTGTAACTCTTTACCTTCTTGAGGCGAATAATCTCATCATACATGTCCTCCTTCTCTCTGTAGTCACCTGGGCTGAGGGTGGAGCCTGCAACGTATAGAGACAAATGGGGAGATGGTCCACAATCACACACACACACTCTCACCTTACAGTTATATAACACCTCCAGTCTGTTTTCTGGTACTGTCTCCTCTCCTCAGTTAACTCATCTGACCTTCAGTTTCGCCCGTCTCTACTTTCCCTCACTCTGACACACCCACACATTCTCTCACCGTTGGATCCAGAGAGATGTTTGTGTTTCCTCATGCTCAACGTCTGTCTGAGGAGCTCTGGTGTGACATCACACTCTGATCTCAGCGTCTGGGACAAATCTGAAGAAGAGGTAGACAGAGAGAGGTTCAAGATATGTCCCTACACAAGTCAATGCCCCACCTGACTCATGCATTTAACATTTTGTAGTTTGAGCACTGCCTCAAACTCCACCAATCCAATTTTTCTATATAACAAAGGATCAATTAACAAGTATGCACAATGCAATAAAGTACAGAGATCATGAAGTCATGATGTCATAGAGAATCTGCAACTCTACAGAGCTTTTTTAGCCTGTTTTAACTCTTTCTTTTGGTTGTATAGCCTGCTAAGTCTGCTCTCAATGACTCAGCAACAACAACAAAATACACTGATAAACAAACTGCGGTGTTTCTATAACTTTGTCCAGCCCATTTATATAAGGGAGGGAAATAACAGAAATACCTCTCTGTGTAATGCAAGTTCAACAGCACCACATCCTCTGATGATCATAAAGTTGAATCAACGCCTCTAAAACAGTATCAACAAATACTGCACATGATAACCATCATCATTTATTGCAGGACTGTTGCATTAGACTGCACTAGTTTTAGCTAGGTGGTCCTAATAAACTGGCAACTGAGTGTATTTACTAAATGTTAGACGTAACAACTTTGTTAACTGAAAAAATGCTAGACTCAGTGTTTTTCAGGTTGTTGTGGAGTTATTTTGGCCCCATGTGGCCAGAAAAAAATCAATTAACAAAGTGCGGAGAAGCTCGGATTACAACACACACAGAGGGAGAGTGACTTCATTCTCTGCTCAGGTAGGCATTACTCCTCTATACCTTTACATTGCAAATAGTTGTTTGCTGATATATTAATGATCTGGATATGGTAGAGAACCTTTAAGGTATAGAAGTGATTTTCTATTAGTGAAAGGAAATCCCAGATAGATCAAGCCAAATTGAGTATTGTTGTAACACTTGCAGAGTTGCTTATCATCAGTTTCACAAAGACATCAGTACTGAGCAGGACACCTACGAAGTCAGACAACCAGCTGAACAAACTGAGTCTCTCACTTCTCGCTCCGTTCATCTCTCTTTCCATGTGAGCCTCAGCAGCCACTCCTCCCACCATCCCTCCTGAGGAGAGACACCGTGTGTGTGTGTGTGTGTGTGTGTGTGTGTGTGTGCCTGTATCTACCATGGCCGTTGCTGAGGGATGTGAGGCGAGCTGAGCCACTCTCCACAGGAGTGTCCCCTCTGGTGTCCCCAAGGGAGGCTCTCGGCAGTCTCCAGGCTGCCACTGCTGCTCTTCTGGGTTTCACACTCATACTGGAGAGGTATGGAGACCCTACACACACACACATATATTATTATTATTATTATAAATAATAATAATAATAACTCTATTTATATAGCCCTTTTCAAAAACAAGTTACAAAGATAAATTAACAGGTAGTAATAAATAAAACTAGAGTTGATACAGTAAAAATAAAAAGCAAGGAATGAAGTACTAAAACACAGTTAAAGCAATTACAATAAAAGCAGAAGAATAAACAATTAGGAGAAAGCAATTCTGAAAAAGTGTGTTTTTAAAAGAGATTTGAAAGACAAAGCAGAGCCAGCCTGCCTGATCTCCTCCAGCAAGTCGTTCCAGAGTCGTGGTTTCATGACTCCAAAGGCTCGGTCTCCTCTGGTTTTTGCCTTTACTTATAGGAATAACTAAAAGACCTCTGCCGGAGGATCTCAGGCTGCATTAAGGCTCGTAAAGGATTAGTAAGTCAGTGATATAATCAGGGGCCAACCCCAACCGTGCTTTAAAAGTAATCATTCCAATTTTAAAATCAATTCTAAAATGTACAGGTAACCAATGTAGAGATGTTAAACAGGTGTCATGTGGAGTCTTCTGTTGGATTTTGTGAGTAGTAGTTTAAGTTTTGAGAGGTTTGTGTTGGGTGAGACAAGGATGCAGTGAGTTACAGTAGTCTAAACGGGATATAATGAAAGCGTGGATGACAGTTTCTAGATTCTTAGGAGATAAAAAAAAATCAAATTTTCCAGATATTACAAAGCTACAGAAAGCACGATTGAATGACAGACTTCACCTGTTGGTCAAAGTTTGTTATCAACAATAACGCCTAGATTTCTGCACTGGTTTTTGATTCAGCAGGACAGAGAACCAATTGAGAGTAGAAGTGCTCGCTATAGGAGTCTGGACCTATGATAATGGCTTCAGATTTATCTGAGTTTAACTGAAGAAAGTTTGGAGATGCTGCATATAAACAATCATGGCATTTGTAAAGTGGGTTTGTTACAGTATTAAACCCCCCCCACAGAGCAGCTGAGCGGTTCTTACTTGGAGAAGGAGGAGGCTTGCTAGAAGGTCTCTTCCTCCTTGTTCTCTGCTAATGAACAAATACAAGGCGTTAAAGCAGAGGGGAGGTGTGTTAATCAAACAAAGATGAAATTCTCATCATTAACACTTCATTTGTTTACCTTTTCCAAAAAATCAGCAGAGAAAGAGAACCCATCCACAACCTACGTTGGACACAGAATTGACAGTCAGAAGAAAGACAGACAAAGAGAGAAAGCATTAATCTGTAATAATAATAATAATAATAATAATAATAATAATAATAATAATAATGATGATGATGCAGGTTCCTGCTTAAAATGTTTAGACTATTTTTAGTTTACGTCAGTCAAATTAAGCCTCATAAACTAGTGGTTCCCAACCTGAGGATTTGGATTTATGATTAAATGGATAAAACAGATACAAAATACTTCTGTTACACAAAATATTCGATTTACATTAAAGGTCCCATATTATAAAAAAGTCAGATTTTCATGTTTTTTTATTATAAAGCAGGCTTAAGTCCTATATAAATATGGTGAGAGTATCGAAACACTCAATCCACAAGGAAATACACAAAGCCCATATTCAGAAACTCTCCATTTGAAACAAGCTGTCTGTATTTCTTCCCATTTGTGATGTCACAAATATACAATATTTAGACCCTTGACACAGATTTAAACATAACATTCTAAATGTGTCCCAGTTTATTTCCTGGTTGCAGTGTATGTGAATGTCATCAGCTGACAGGAAGTACACATGGACCCAAGCTGTTGCCTAGCAACGCAATTCTGTTGCAATTCCGTCAAAATGTGCTAAAACGGAGCGTTTAAGACAGAGGCAGGCATATTCAGGCTGACAGTATCAGGAAAATAAAGATTTTTTTGAACATGACAGCATGTAAACATGTTCTAGTAGAAACACAAAATACAGGTATGAACCTGAAAATGAGCATAATATGGGACCTTTAAGTAATTTTTTGATTTATCTCTAATGTTTGCTCTTTTCTTGTAAAATGCTGCACACTTTAACCTCAAGATAACTCTAAAAGTCCTTCAAATGAGACAATTGACAAACAAACAAGAAGGATTTGCTTGAATTACTCAACACATCTTCAAATGATGGCATCACAAGTAGACATCACTGAAGACTGAAGCTGTCACAAGCTAAACGTGTTGGGGAATAACTGCCATAAACTATAGTTGTGTACAGGCTAAGACACAAGGGTCATGCATGGCACAACTACAGGCTTTAAATATGTAAACTAGCCAGCTAAAGACTGGGACAAAGTCAGTTGACCTAAACCAAAGCTAAGGACTCACCAGCTCCTCACAGTCTTCATCACTCTCCTCCAGAGACATCTTAGCAGTAGATCTAAACATAGCTGGTGAGCAAAACAGTCACGTTAAGTTGGAGAACTTGACTTTCTCCGTGTGTTCGTTAACCTTCTCATCGTTTCTTAACGAGTCAAACAGCGCTATACCAGGTCTCCTCTCTTGCTAGTTAACGTTAGTAAAAACATGGAGCAACAAAAGAGACGTTAGCTAAACTACTACTCGGATATTTCGTCCACATTAACACTACGTATTCTCCAAGTGAACGAGCCGGTGATGCTGTGATACACGCTGGTGATCATATCTTCATGAATATCCGTTAAAATGTTGTTTTCTTTCCGCGCAGAGGTGACTGTTTTCACATCAGTGTTGCAGATTGTAGTCGTCTAGCAACCAGGCAGCTGTTAATGACCTGCGTCAAACTAGCTAGAGAACGTCACAGTGGTACCGGAAACTACGTAAGTATGCCTTCAAAATAAAAGTCAAACAGGATAAAACATTCATTTCAATTCAATTCAAATCATTTTATTTGTCCACGAGGGGGAATTGTAGAGGCTCGTAGAGTGGTACAATTAACAACACAATACAGGAAATTTTTAAAACATCTTGAAAGTTAAAAAAAAATAATGATATTAATGTAGTACTAATACTAGTAAAATACTTAAAGGGACTATTTGTAACTTTGTACGTGCATAAATGTAGCGGGTCGTCACACATGCGCGCTCGCATATGTGCGTTCGCGTGTGGCCGCTGTACCCTCCTCCTCTGCCTGCTCGCCTTCACTCAGACAGCTCAGCTCGCTCCATCTCTAGACGTGAACGCGCGCTCCCTCCACACTGCAGAAGAGTTAGTTTAGCTCTGAGAATATCTAGTGAATGTACAGGGGACGTTTGTGCAGAAATAACTGCTGCAGCTCCTCCAGACCAACAGAGGTTTTCCGTGTCTTGTGAAGTGACGGAGCTCTACAGAGATTTACGTTGTCTTCTCGTTACCGACCGGGTGCCGGTGTCTCCTCTGCTGTCTCCGGCTGCGGGCGGAGAGACCAGGGAGACACGCTGGAGAGCCCCGCTGCCTCAGCCTGCACTTAGGCAGGAAAAGCCAACACTAGGATCAGATCTAAATCATGTTCATGGAGAGACCTTCGTCTGGTCAGCTAACATTACTGCCAAGCAGCTGAAATATAGAGTGATATTGTGGTTTTAGCTGACTTGTGTCGCCTCACTGTTTTGAGTGATGCTCGTTCAGGTATATTGAGAGCGAGCAAGCGCGAGCCCGACGCTGACTTTCGTTGATTTCACGGCCACAGGTGTCGCTGTTAAGAAGCATTTCTGAAAGTTACAAATAGTCCCTTTAAAATTGTGCAAAATAGTGCAGTATACACAGTATACGGTACATATGGATATAAAAAACGGATGAATGAAAAAGCAGTCCAGGGCCGAAGCCATGTGCAAGTCTGTGGCTGCGTTCCAAATCGCATACTTTTTCTTTTTACTTTTAGTACATACTGCAGCTGCCCATACAAAGTACATACTACTGTTGCCTGCAGTATGCATTGCACCTTGAACTTTGACCCTCTTGCTCATATATCTGCTGTGCAGAGGATTGTGGGTCAGAATAGCCAGAAAAAGTATTGCATTTGACATACTATGTTTTGGGATATACCAAATCTTTTCTGGCATACTAAATAGTATGGTAGTATGAGTATTGGAGCGCACAGCCGGTCGCATTGGGGACAAAGGTTGTCCTTCTCCTCTGTGTCCTGCCGCCTGGGCAGCGAATCCGGCGTCCTGAGGGGAGCCACTCAAATGCTTGTGTCAAACTAAGTTTAATATGATATATTTAGCATTAACTATGGATTAATTATCACATATACTTTTAAATATGGCACATTTTTGTAATATTTTAAATAAAATGGTAACATGATTTTCCAATAAGAGGCTTATTTTGAAAATTTAAACCGGATGTATATTTTCAGCTTTGTTTAGCTTGATAGAGTTAATAACTGAAACCACAGCCCAGGGCTAAGTGTCAATAGTTTTCTTATCCCTCCTTGCTTTTGACTCATTTTCCTCACGTTGCCCATTGGTGGAGAGGTGCTACAATGGAGGGACTTAAAGTGTTTTCCTCCAATAGCAGGAGAGAAGGAGACTGGGAAGGTGAAAGTGACTTTTTTGAGACTGATCCAGTGTGATCCACAGCAAGTCAACATGGGACTCCCATGTTGTACAATATATACAGTTTTACATATACAGACCATTGCTGCATATAAAAAAACATATAAAAAAAACTTATATAACGTTGCTTTTATACGTAGATGACAACAAATCAAAGACAGTATCCTCACAGTAGCTTTAAAGGTCCCATATTGTAAAAAGTAAGATTTTCATGTCTTTTATATTATACAGCAGGTTTAAGTCCTATATAAATATTGTGAAAGTATCGAAGCTCTCAATATACAGAGAAATACACACAGCCCGTATTCAGAAATTGTGCGTTTGAAACAAGCCGTCTGGATTTCTGTCCATTTGTGATGTCACAAATCTACAATATTTAGACCATTACACGGTTTTAAACATAAACATTATAAATGTGTCCCAGTTTATTTCCTGTTGCAGTGTATGTGAACGACATCAGCTGACAGGAAGTAAACATGGACCCAAGTTGTTACCTAGCAACGCAATTACCTTGAAATGCACTAAAACGGAGCATTTCAGACAGGAGGTGAATACAGGTTTATTCAGGCAGACAGTATGAGGAAAATAAAGTTTTTTTTAACATTACAGCATGTAAACATGTTCTAGTAGAAACACAAAATACAAGTATGGACCTGAAAATGAGCACGATATGGGACCTTTAACACTTACATCTTCCTGCAACTTTATGTCCTTATTTTATATTTTTTGTTGGCCTATTTTAAATATATTCTGAAACATGCACGAAATGCAGAATCTTCTTCGACATATTGTAATAGTTATGACTATATTTTTTTCAGCAAAACTTGGGAATGCAATCAAATTTCCAGCAGCATCCTGTCAGTCAAATATATTTGCTTTTGAATCAATTTTCCCTCCTGCGTATTAATTATCTTTGCATCTCACGAGACATTCCCATTCCTACCCTTTCTTCCTCCTGATTATCTGCTACTTCATGTGAATCTTCATTTCTCATTAATTTCTTGCTTTCCTTGTAACCTGCCATTTTGGGAATGCATTTTTCCTCTTTCACCTCTTTCCCCATCACTCCATCATCCTCTTGGTCAGCAGCATAATACAACTGATAAGAGAAGTTCAAGGAATGATTGACAAAAGTTAACATTGTCTTTACTCTGTATGTCTCAACTGCATGCCACCATCTCTTGACCTATAAACCAGGCTATTGGCATAAGGTAGGAGCTCCCTTTAAACAGGACAGACAAGGGAAAGCAGGCAGAGAATGCACCTAATCTGTCTAATCAGCACAGGTAAGGTCTGCAATGCTGGATGCATTTGGCCATGTGCGGTATATGTGGAAGAACAGAAATGTATGAGCCATTTCCTCCTTTTGCATTGTTCTTCACACTCTCTTCTCTCAAACTCTGCAGAGAACACACTGGCCTCTTGTTATTGTATCGTATTCTCGTACACACTGTTTATACAGGTGGTGGACCCCCAGAGCCACACAGCCAGGCAGGCCAGCATACTTTTGTTCAGGGCAAACAAACCCATTGCTAAAGTTGTCTGTTTTCTTACAAAAGAGTTAAACTGGTTCAAAGAAATGTTTTTTGTGTGGAGCCCAGGAAAACTACCTCCTGACTCTGTAGGTAACAAACGAGCACACTGAATGCTGTAGCTGCATTTACTGGACTTGTAATTCAAAACACAGGCTGTGTCCAGAGTGAAGAAAACCCATCATCCATTTTAACCGTCTGCAGAGATGATGGGGATATAACACTAAACAGACATGATTTCATCACGTAGTTTTTTAATTCTAAATTAACTTGTCATTAAATAAATACATACATTTAAAAATAAATATAAAATAAATAAAAATAAATGCAAAAATAAATAAATACATTTAAAAATATATATATATATAAATAAATAAAAGGGAAAATTAAACAGAAGATTAAATAAATAAGGGAATTAATACAAAGGTAAATAAATAGAGAAGCAAATTAAAACAGAAATTTCAATTTATATCACATTTTATCAATTATTTATTTATTATTTTTAATATTATTTTTGCTAAATTTATTTATTTATTTTGGCAGGTTCCGTCTCCATACTGTACATGCTGTCGTTGCTGTGTTAGATCCACTCACCTACTGACAAACAGTCCCTGCATCAGAGCAAACAACACTCCTATTAACGCTTGTGTTTCCAGTCATTACTGCAAAATCAACACCTAATAATGTGGAAAATGTGCGGTGCAGTGTGAGTGTCAGTTGTATTGTGGATGTTGTTTCTATATTTCTGACCTAACTTTGAAAAATCAAACAAGCGTTCAGTGCAAACAACCCCAATCACCTCACAGACAAAACCCTCCTATATACTGTACTGCATATATATATATATGTATGCAGATCCATGTCCATGCTGTTGTTCTCTAAATGCCCAGACGGTGGCGATGTGGTCTGAGCTGAATGGTCTCCTGCATGTCTACCACCAGATTCCCAAGCAGAGGCCAAGTCCTGCTCCCAGCCCCTTGTCCTGTTCAGAGCTCTGGCCTGTTTATATTGTCAGAAACGCACTCAATATCAAAGTGACCTTTAACATAAATCGAACATCAAAAGTGGTTTATTTTTGTTCATAAATTTATTAAAATATTTGAATTAAATTTATTCAAAACTTCTTTTATTTTAAAAAGCAATTTTATTGTTGTTTTTTTATGTATAATTTGCATGTTTGTTTTGATTTTGAAGTTAACAATGCAGCTAAATTAAATTCAAATATATAGATTTTTTTTATGTGTAAAAAGTAGCATTTGGTCAAAAAACAAGATTTTGCATATGGGCCCCCAAAGAGCTAGAACTGGCCCCGCTAGCTGGTGCGTCCTTAAGTTGGAGGAGCTGCTGGACAAGATGCTCCTGGGGAGAGGAGCAGCATGTTGCCACGGACAAAATGCAATGGAGAAGATCTCATTGCATCCTTATTACCCATAGTTGATGAAAAGAGGAGTAAGTAAGTAAATAAGTTATTTATAATAATAATAATAATAATAAGTTAACATTAGTAACTGGATTTGATCTGTAGTTGCAGAGTTTTGACTCCTCATAACGTAACGTTATCATTGTTCTAGTCAGATATAGATCATCTTGTTCTAATTAAACTTCAACTCAATGTCTTCATAAGCCAGCACGCACACACGCAGCCCTGGAGACAAACACTGGTCTGTCAGAGACTGAATGGATCTATCCATGTGGAACTGAGGCTGAGCACATCTCAATTAGAGGGTGGGAAAGTATGGGGAACATGGATTAGTGTACTACTGAGTAGATTAACAGTATAGTGCGGCATCCTATATATTTTTTTAATGTAGAGTAACTAGTAATACTAAATACATGTAGTGAGGTACAATATTCCCCCCAGAGATGTAGTGGAGTTGTAGTAAGTATAAAGTACCATGTAATGGAAATACTCAAGTAAAATACAACTATGTCAATATTCTACTTAAGTACAGTATACTTGAGTAAATATATTTATTAAATTCCACCACTGCCAGAACTTTTACTTTTGATACTCACTTAGTACATTTTGCTAATAATTGAATGTACTTGGAACAGAGTATTTTTGGTACTGGTACTTTTGAATACTTCTTCTACCACAGAGTAAAAGTAGAGGGAACATGGATTAGTGTGCTACTGGGTAGATTAGCAGTATAGTACGGCATCATATATGTTTTTTTATGTAAAAAGTAACTAGTAACTATTAGTATCAAATAAATGTAGTGAAGTACAATATTCCCCCCAGAGATGTAGTGGAGTAGTAGTAAGTATAAAGTACCATGTAATGGAAATACTCAAGTAAAATACAACTACGTCAATATTCTACTTAAAGGGACTGTTTATAACTTTTTACACGTATAAATCTACCAGGTCGGTTTCCCATGCGCGCTCGCATGTGCGCTCGCGTGTGGCTACGCTGTTCAGACTCCCTGTGGACACGTACCATCAGACTCCAACACAAACTACACTGAAGCACCAAAACCTCAAAGTTGTATCTAGTGAAGCCCGTCTTGCTAAACAGTGTTGGTCGCCGTCGGAGGACGCGGGGGAGACCGTAGCTTTGGTCTCCAGGGCCGGAGTCTCTGCTGTACTCTGCTCCTCTGCCTGCCTGCTTGCCTTCAATCAGCTCGCTCCACCTCACGTGCATGCGCGCACACTACACACTGCAGAAGACTTCGTAGCTCTGACAATATCTAGTAAATGTACGGTGGACGTTTATGCAGAAATAAATGCTGCAGCTCCTCCAGACCAACAGAGGTTTCCCGTGTCTTGTGAAGTGACGGGGCTTCGCAGCGAGAAACGTTATCGTCTCTGACCGGGTGCCGGTGTCTCCCCTGTTACGTCCGACCGCAGTCGGAGACGATAACGTTTCTCTTCCTGCTTCAGCCTCCGGGGCGTAAGCAGGAAAAGCCAACACTAGGATCAGCATTGATTCATGGAGAGACCTTCGTCTGGTCAGCTAACATTACTGCCAAGCAGCTGAAATATAGAGTGATATTGTGCTTTTAGCTGACGTGTGTCGCCTCAATGTTTTGACCGATGCTCGTTCATGTCTATGTAGAGCGAGCAAGCGCGAGTACTTACAAACAGTCCCTTTAACTATTTTTTTTTTGCAAAACATATGTGATACTGAACAGGCTGTATGTATGTATGAACAAGGGTGGGGTGGTTTTCCCAAACTGCAGTAATCTCCCTCCAGCTCTTCTGCCTGTATATCTTGGGGCGTGTACTGCTGTTAGAAAAAAAACCCCAGTCTTGCAACTCCTGCAGCTCTCAGTCTGGATTTGCAGTCAGGGGACACTCATCATCCTCCTCCTCATCCTCCTCCTCTTCATCCTCCTCCTCCTCCTCATCATCATCAGCAGCAGCAGAGAGCCTCTCTCTCTCTGTGTCCCTCCCTCAGACACCCCCACATCCTCTCTCTCTCTCTCTCTCTCTCTCTCTGTCTGTCCGTCTCTCTGAACCTCAGAACACCTCTTTTCTTTCTCTTCTCTCCTCCTCACACACCATCATGTCCTCTAACGGCGCCGCCGGCGACGTGCTGCAGATCCCTCTGGGTCTCATCAACAGCGAGGGGAAGTATCTGACCGCGGAGACGTTCGGCTTCAAGATCAACGCGTCGGCCAGCAGCCTGAAGAAGAAGCAGACGTGGACCCTGGAGCAGACCGCAGAGGACGACAGCAGCGCGGTGTTCCTGCGCTCCCACCTGGGCCGCTACCTCGCCACGGACAAAGACGGCAACGTGACGGCGGACAGCGAGACGCGCGGCGGGAGCGGCGGTACCGGACGCGACTGCCGCTTCGTCATCACCGCGCACGAAGACGGGCGGTGGTCTCTGCAGTCCGAGCCCTACGGCCGCTACCTGAGCGGCAGCGAGGACCGCATCACCTGCTTTGCGCAAAGTAGTGCGCCACCATCAGAGAAGTGGAGCGTGCACCTGGCCGTGCACCCGCAGGTCAACCTGTACAGCTTCGCGCGAAAACGCTTCGCCCACCTGAGCGCGCGGCAGGACGAGGTGTCCATAGACCGGGATGTCCCCTGGGGGGTGGACTCGCTGGTGACTCTGGTGTACCGGGACCAGCGCTACCACCTGGAGACGTCAGACAACCGCTTCCTGCGTAATGACGGCACCTTGGCCACCAAACCGGACCAGGACACCGGCTACATGCTGGAGTTCCGCTCCGGTAAAGTGGCGTTCCGTGACGTCACCGGCCGCTACCTGGCGCCCTCTGGACCCACCGGTACCATGAAGTCTGGGAAAGGGACCCGGGTCGGGAAGGACGAGATGTTTGGCCTCGAGCGCAGCCACGCGCAGGTCGTGCTGACCGCCGGCAACGAGAGGAACGTGTCCACGAGGCAAGGTGAGGCTCTGTCTGCAGACACTCAGAGCCACAAAGCACATCTCACTGCATACTGATGATGGAGTCACTGCAGAACTGGGCTCACCACACATGCAGCTGTTGCATGGTTTTCATGTGTGTGTGTGTGTGTGTGTGTGAGAGAGAGAGAGAGAGAGAGAGAGAGAGAGAGAATTAGGCTGTATTCTTATGCAAGGTGAGGCTCTGCAGCCACTCAGAGACACAAAATCACATCTTACAGTATACTGATTCAAGATTCAAGAGTTTTATTTGCCATTTGCACCTATAAGTACATTGTAATTCTGAGCAGTTTACACCGAGTCAGCTTTAAAGGGACTGTTTGTAAGAATCAGAAATGCTTGTTAACAGCGACACCTGTGGCCGTTAAGTCAACGAAAGTCAGCGTCGGGCTCGCGCTTGTGCTCGCTCTACATAGACATGAACGAGCATCGCTCAAAACAGTGAGGCGACACACGTCAGCTAAAACCACAATATCACTCTATATTTCACCTGCTTGGCAGTAATGTTAGCTGACCAGACGAAGGTCTCTCCATGAATCAATGCTGATCCTAGTGTTGGCTTTTCCTGCTTACGCCCCGCTGCCTCAGCCTCTGGGGCTCCGCAGCGAGAACCGTTATAGTCTCCGCCCGCAGCCGGAGTGAACAGTGGCGACACCGGCACCCGGTCGGAGACGATAATGTTACTCGCTGCGGAGCACTTCACAAGACACGGAAAACCTCTGTTGGTCTGGAGGAGCTGCAGCAGTTATTTCTGCACAAACGTCCACTGTACATTTACTAGATATTCTCAGAGCTACGAAGTCTTCTGCAGTGTGTAGTGTGAGCGCATGCACGTGAGGTGGAGCGAGAACATGCGCGTTGTGTGAGCGAAGGCAAGCAGGCAGAGGAGCGGTCTGAACAGCATAGCCACACGCGAGCACGCATGGGACACCAACCCGGTAGATTTATACCTGTAAAAAGTTACAAACAGTCCCTTTAAGAAAAGAAAAAAGGTAGAAAAGGCACAAGGTAATTACAGTACAAAATAAGTAGCACATTCAACTCAACACAATAAATAAATAAATTATTAAAATATAAAACGCCCTCAGTGTAGTCAATAAATAAACTAAACTACCCTCTGCATAGGAACGATACCCCCAGAATACAAATATACAGTATATATGCTCAGCAGCATTACAGTCCATTCAGTTCAGGTGTACTGTGTGTCAATAATGGTATGGAGGTGAGGTGTGGGGTATTTGTGTCCCTCTTTAACGTCCTTTGCCAACAGTCTTATTGTAGCTGGGAAGAAGCTGTTGTGAAAGCAGAGGTGCTCTGTGAGTGTAGATGCTCTCTGGCCTGTGGTGCCTCAGGTTGTGTCCTGATTCCCTCCAGTCACTGCATAACTGGGCACACCACACGTGCAGCTGTTGCATGATTTAATGTGTGTGTGAGAGAGAGAATTAGAGACTCCTGTTACTTCATTTTCCTCACACCATGTGTTTTTCATTATCATGCCCTCCCTCCTCTCCTCCTCTCCTTCCCTCCCTCCTATTGGCCCTGCCTCTGCCTAGCTTAACATTTTTCTGCAGTAATTCTACCCCTGCATTGTGGCTGGCTGCTGGTTCAGGGTCAGCCTACAGTTATCCATCATTCTTTATCTCAGAATAGACTGAGAATAAAGACAGAAAACGAGGGAGGAGACAAAAGGGATAAAATGGAGGAGAGTGCAGAGAAAACAAAAGGGAGGTGTGACTCTCAGACGGTCCTGAATGTGGATCTTTGTACAACCTCTTTGTGTTGTCGCCACTCAGTCTCACTCTGTGCTGCCGTGCACATGGGACTGATCACTGACAGCAGTTCATCCAGGCAGTCAATATGCTTTAATTCATGCTGACGTGTGTGTGTGTGTGTGTGTGTGTGTGTGTGTGTGCGTGTGTGTGTGTGTGTGTGTGTGTGTGTGTGTGTGCGTGCGTGTTTGTGTGTGTGTGTGTGTGTATGTGTGCATTCCAGGAGAGATGGATTGCAGAAGACGAAAGATAATCATGTTTGAATGAGGTCAGTGCAGGGCAGTGACCTGTGACCTGGTCGTTCATTGAAGTATAGTAACATTATTTCTAACCTGTGCTTCTGCATCTGGAGTGCAATAACTCCTAATGGGGTGCTATATAGGCTCAGTGTGGGCATGCACAGACATTTTGTTAGCCGGCGGCTCAACGGTAAAAATTAGGTTTTTGTGTCAAGTCTCTTAATGAAGAGCGAGAGCTTTTTTCGGAACGCTTCTGTGGCGAAGAGATTCACAGCCATTTGAGATAACGTTTCAAGTCTTTATGAGCAACTTGAAGGTCAAGATTCAAGTCTCTCCTGTCTCTGATTTCAACATTTTTCTCTCGAAGCTGCACTAACAAGTGGTTTCATATTAAAGGTACAGTGTGTAGGATTTGGCGGCATCTAGTGGTGTGGTTGCAGATTGCAACCAACTGAGTACCCCTCCGCTCACTCTCCCTTTCCAAGACTGCGGTAACGCGAGCCGCCGAGTTCAAAACCGTGGTGACGCCGTTGGCCTCGCTCAGAGGCCATCCTCACCATAATAACACTACTTTAGTACCAGCGGAAATCAGACGGCGGCTGGCGGTACCACGGTTTTTGCACTCTGCGGCTCACGTTACCGTAGTTTCACAAGCATGTCGGAGCCAGTGTTTGATTTGTCCGTTCTGGGCTACTGTAGAAACATGGCGGACTTCCTGAAGAGGATCCGCTCCTGCTGTAGATATTAACGACTCATTCTAAGCTAACGAAAACACAACGATTCTTAGTTTCAGGTGATTATACACTAATGAAAACATAGTTATGAATATAATATTCAATTTCTGCTAATAGATTCCCTGAAATGTTGCACACTGTTCCTTTAACAATGGGTAAAATTGCAACCTGTAATGTGAAAGGTGTTGCTCGTAGTGATGAACCAGCAGAGGATTATCACCTGACTGCAGTTCCCTTCAGCCCTACGGAGCGTCTTAGCATCTGATTGTTTTTTTTTGTTTTTACGACCCAACATAATTTTCATCAGCGTCGTCTTCAGACGCAGCAGGCAGCGATAAACCAGCTGTGCACTACCCGCCCAGCACCAGTAGACAACTGCAAGTAGCAACTAGCTGGTGAACATAGTGGAGCATTTAGCAGCTAAAGAGCCATATTATATATATTATATATTTCCCTTAGGGGTTGGTGGAGACCAAAATAGAGCTTTAAGAGCGTGAATATTGGAATGGATTCATCAGTTGACCAGAAACACAACTCCAAACTAGTGTAGGCCTACTTACATAACAGAGACCTAGTCTCAGATTGAGACCATAGTCACAGTTATGTACAGAGACTAGATCACTAGCAGGTCACTAGAAGTGTTTAATACATGGACCTAATAAGTATTTAAAGCGTTTGGCCATGCAAGGCGTGCCCGTTTTTACCAGCTGTGACAGTGTGTGGCTGGTATTGTGAATATGTGTGTGTGTGTGTCATCATGGCAAAATGTGGTCCTGGAGACACCTGCTGTTGCGGGAACTACCACAGAAGTGGTTTTGAGTACTTTGCTTGGTGGTGATCACTGTGATAGCGTCACAACCATGCACGATGCTGTCACAGGGCGAAATTTGGGCGTTACAGTTGCTCTTGTATAAACATAAGAAGTGTAAGAAAATAGAAATAAAGGAGTATTTAACATGTAAATTGTGCTACAATGTGTACATAATACATAATGTGTGTAGTTGAGATCAAAATGAAGACAGAGTTTGAAGATGGGTGTGGTCCAAGCCAGGGCGCCGGAAGTAGAGGGGTAGGAAGTAGGGAAGGGACCATTGCCCCCTTGACTTGAATGGTTTTGCTTTCAAATCACATGTCAAGTCTTCTCAAGTCTTCATTTTTGGGACTAACAGTATGTGTTTTGAATTCATGTCTCATGTGTACAGTTTAGATATTCACCATGGGAGAAGCAGAGATATTTATCCACAGTAACCTCACTAGACCAGAAAGCTGTCACAAGACATATTTGGCATTTCTTACTGATAGGCTAATTGCAACTCTCAATTTTCTTATTTGGAAAAAAATATTTTTGCTGTTCAGCTATCATTTTCACCATCACTCCCCTCCTCTTACTTAGTCCCTTACAGGACTGGCTCATACCCGTGTGGCCACACCTTTGACAGCTGGGCACAGAGAGTTCAGGATGTTCTGTCCCTTTAAGAGTCTATCTGGGGAACTTGATGGATTAGAGGGAAGAAGAGTTTCAGACGAGGAGAAAAACCTCCAGAGACGAATGAAATCTGACAACAGACTGCTCCACTTTCCTAGGCATGGACCTGTCAGCCAATCAGGACGAAGAAGGGGACCAGGAAGTCTTCCAGTTGGAGATGAGCCGTGAGGACAGGAAGTGTGCCTTCAGAACCGCTTCTGGAAAATACTGGGCTCTGACAGCCAGTGGAGGACTGCAGTGCACTGCCTCCGACAAGTAACCACACACACACACACACACACACACACACAAACACACTGCATCATGTTGAATATCACACACTTTAGTTCACACATACACGCTCATTGAGTTTGTTAACGTGTGTGTCACAGGTCGGGCAACAGTTACTTTGAACTGGAATGGCGTGACGGTCGTGTGTGTGTGCGTGCAGCTAACAACAAATATGTGATCGCTAAGAGGAACGGGCAACTAGCTGCTACTATTGACAACGCAGGTCAGTCACGTTTCTGATGTTTCTGAATTGCTCTCGATGATGTAACCAAGTAATTTTCATGTACTTTACTTGAATGCGTTGTAAACATGTTCATTTTACTTTAAAGTTACTACAAGGAACTTTAAACTGGTTATGAAACAGTCTCAATTCTACAGCGTAGAAGCAAAGAGACGAAACGCCGATGTTTTTTTTAACAAACACCATTTTGGACTGAAAATGTTTATTATATCTATAATATTTTATTGTTCAACACAGGCCATTTTGGTAGAATATGATATTTTTGACTATATTTATATAGTTTTACTTTTGTAAAAAACATTTTACTGGCGTCTAGTAGTCGCTTTCAGTCCAAAATGGTGGAAGCCTAGCTTTGCTGCTGGGCGCTGATGTTGCAATGGAACAAACAATTGACTTTCACTTCTTGGTAATAAACTTCTATGCCCTGCTGCCGTAAAATGAGAGGTTTTCTAAAGGGACTCTGATGCTCAGAAACACTAATGCTTTTTCTCCACAGGGACCGCCAATGTCAACACAAAATGAAAGTTCCTTGTAGTAGCTTTCAGTTACGGAAGAATTGTTTTTAAGTCAAGTGTCATTACTTCTCCTCAGCTATGCTATCATAGCACTCTCTCCATCCCTAAAGAGAACAAATATCACACCAGGCATCCTGTTTCCCAAAAGCACATTCAGGTTTAGATCATCTTGGTACCCTTGTATGACGATGGGCTGTGATTATCTTAGCTTCAAGATGCTTTTGGGCAAACAAACCCAGATCTGTTTGACACACCCCTGATCAACTGTCTCTTCAGGGGAGGCTGAACAATTCCTGATGAAGCTGATCAACCGTCCAATCATCGTCCTTCGTGGGGAGCACGGTTTCATTGGGGCTCGTAAAGCCGGAATACCGACTCTGGACTCCAACCGAGCATCATATGACGTTTTCCAGCTGGAGTTTCACAACGGAGCTTATTCCCTTAAAGGTAAGCAGTTACCAAGTATGAAGCAGCATTCATTTAAAGTCATGTTTCTGTTCATCTGCTGTATGTAAATCCAATAATCACTCTCCTTTTAGCTCTGGTTTTGGTCTCCACCAACTCCTGAGGGAAATATCTGGCTCTTTCGCTGCTAAATGCTCCACTAGGTGGCTCACGTTACCACGGTTTCACAAGCGTGTTGGAGAACTGGTGGCCTTTAGATAACGTATAAACGAGAAAGGCTCTCTCTAGAGCCAGTGTTTGGTTTGTTGTGTTTGGTATCGTACTGTAGAAATATGGCGGAGCAACATGGCGGACTCCGTCAAGAGGACCCGCTCCCTATGTAGATATGAGGGGCTCATTCTAATCTAACAAAAACACAACTATTCTTAGTTTCAGGTGATTATACACTAATGAAAACATAGTTATGAATAATATATTCCATTTCTGCTACTAGATCCCCAAAAATGTTACACACTGTTCTTTTAAATGCAGCGAGCATCAACTTGATTATTTAACACGTCACTTTGAATTCGTAAACATGTCACCCAGCATCTATATGTGCTGTGTGTGAGTCCGGCCTCATTAAGTGTGTGTTGTTGTTTGTCCAGACTCCCAGGGGAAGTACTGGTGCGTTGGAGACGACACAGCGGTGGCGTGCAGCAGCTCCACACCTGTCCAGTTCCTGTTTGAGTTCTGTGACCTCAACAAGATGGCCATCCGTGCTCTAGGGGGGAAGTACCTTAAAGGAGACCATGCTGGAGGGCTCAAGGCCAGCGTCGACTCCCTGGACAGCGCCACCCGCTGGGAATACTGAGAAAGCAAAGCCTGACTTCTCCTCTATTTGACACAATGCTTCAAACTATTGATACTGTAGGTAGCTGTTTTTTTTGCATATGTGTGTGTGTGTAATTGTGAATTTGTCTGGATGGATGTGTGGTGGAAACTGAAGCTGATAAACTGGAAGTCACGGCACCAAAGCACTACAGGTGTTTTATTTTTTACCCTTTTTCTTTCTCGATCATTATCTCTTCTTACTGGGCTTTTTACTGGAGATTTGGATGTACGATGGACTTGTTGTTTAATGAATGAATCATAGTGTTGTTTCACTTCCAGTCACATTTACACAAGCTGTACCTGATAAATGTCAGGACGATTGCTGTCATTAGTTGTGTGCCTATCTGTGGTAACTACTGGTATAAACAAACATATGGAATGCTATAAACTCATAACTTACACTATCTAGCCATCTCCTGTTAAATGTCCTGCTGGCTCTATTGCGCTGCTTTCTTTCAAATTAAAGCACAACACACATCAGAAAAACGGATGTTACTGATTTACATGTTTCTGCTGTAAATAAGGCTTTATTTGTCACTGAATGCTTCAAAAACATAGTAACCATGGAAACTTTAAGTGCACAAGTGTGTCGAGGGTGTAAAGAAAGAAATGAGATCCGGCCTGATCTGACACGCTCTTCGGCTGTATGCTGCACCTCTCACTTTTATGGTACATGTCCACAGGGGCGTTTCTTATCGCGAGGGATCGTCTCGCTTCCCAGCATTGGACACTTGATGGGCTACTAGACACAAGGCACTAGGCACCTGATTGGATGAACGCTTTCCCTCGTGGGCTGCTGCTCCCAGCTTTCAAACCAGAACCAACATGGTGGCTCGTTTGGAAACTTTCTTCTCTTATATTATGAAAATAATTCACAAAAATGTGTTTCTGAAAACAATTAATGTGAGAAATAAGCGATGCAGTTGGTAAATCTTTCTTTTTTAGATTGACAAAAGGTTTCCAAGTTTCTAGGGAGTGTCCAGAGGCAGCGAGTCGCACCGGACGTCCCTGATGTGCATAAAGTACCCTAAACCTCAACCTTATGCAAATGAGGAGTGGCCAACGTGATGCCCCATCTCTTGAAACGTGCCGCCACGCTACCAGAATGCATTGCACAGCTGCTTACATTGACAATGAATGGGAAGCTGGGAAAAGAGGGAGGCTGTGGACATGTACCATCAGATGTGCAGGCAGACAAAATCTGTATATAGACAGACGCATCTATAGTAAATAGTCAGTAGTCCAAGGTTTCCCTTAAAGACTATAATCCTCTCCTCTGATTCGTGTAAGGTTTTCGATTATACTTAAGGAGGAACCAAATGAATGAGCTCACTCATTGACTGGAGGAGCCTTCTTAGTGAGAATGATCATCCTTTCTGTTAAAAGGAGTGAAGGACCTAGTTACTACACACTCAAATGCACATTATGCAGTCATATTAGATACATTATACTAGGACTCAAAATCTGCACGATAATGTCCAACTGCAAGACGTGAAAAGCACATGTTTGTTATAGATTGGGTGCTGCTGCTGCTTCTGGTGTGTAAACACAACGAAAGAGTCTCTCTGGCTATTATTGTGGATGTGCCTTCCATTGAGCATTTCAGTCTATTTCATGTTCTTACATTTGAACTGAATGAAGTAAAAAATAACAATAAAGTTTTCCCTCTGTGGACCTTTTCCTTGATTTTTGTTGTTGTTTTTTTATTTGTCCATTTTCTGATATATGGATCTGAACAGCTTTCATTGGAGCTTCTTTCTACCAAATAAGTAGTCTCTAAGAAAACTGCTAAAGGTAGAATGTGTAGGATTTGGCGGCATCTAGTGGTGTGGTTGCAGATTGCAACCAACTGAGTACCCTTCTGCTCACTCCTCCCTTTCCAAGACTGCGGTAACGTCAGCCGCCAAGTGCAAAACTGTGGTAACGCCGTTCGCCGCGCTCAGAGGCTATCCTTACCATAATAACACTACTTTAAGAGCAACGGAAGTCAGACGATGTCTGGCGGTACTACGGTTTTGCACTCTGTGGCTCATGTTACCGCAGTTTCACAAGCGTGTCGGGGAACTACGGTGGCCTTCAGGTAACATAAAAAAATGCGAAAAGCTCTCTCTAGAGCCAGTGTTTGGTCTGTCCGTTCTGGGCTACTGCTTATTTTCAGGTACATACTTGTATTTTGGGGTTTCTACTAGAACATGTTTACATGCTTCAATGTTCAAAAAACGCTGTACTTTTCTCATACTGGCTGTGCTGCAGCAGCTTTTTTTACCTCTGTTTGAACTCCTGCCCCAACGATGAATTGATTCTGTTGCATCTTCAACTTATTATATTGTAGCTTATTTCTCTGTGTCATAGAGCTCCATCATTTAAGCCACACAGTTTAACTGGGTGTCATGTTCCTTCGCTTTAATAAAAAATGGGCCATCTTGGCCTCAATTTCGTGACCTATCTCGGTTTATCCAATGTAACAACCATCTTGTGCTGATAAAAAAAATCCATTGTCATGATTTTTGCAAATGCTGTTGTGTGTGGGAGAAGGATGAAAGCGCCTGAATCGTGTCCCCTTGAGATTTCACTGAGCCAAAACTGTGCAAGAGAGAGGAAGGCGAGGGTGGAGGGTGGAGGGTGGAGGGAGGGGGCGGGGGGGGTAACCTACTCTACTTTCTCCGTCCTTCTGCAGAGGAAACTCAGCTCTGCTCCTCTTTAAACAGTCATGCTAATGTGTGCCAAAGTTTTCATGTGTGTTCTGATACAGGCAGAGACGGGAACCGACCAACGAGCATCCTTCACTGCAGGGTCTCTGCATGTTGCCATGGTAACAGGTAATGGCAGGGATGGGGCTTGAGGAGGATGAATAGTTGGAGATGTAACAGACAGACATAGATCAATAATCTCAATAATAAACCTCGTAATACTCATAGACAATAACTGCGGATACAGTTTCTGAGGCACTTCAGATACTCAGTGAGTGAAAGAGGCCTTTGTTAATAAAAACCTCAAGATAAGCACAGACATGTGATAGGCCTTAAATTAATTGGAGCTTTCACATGTGCTCACACTAATACAATAACACTCCCATTCCCTGCATCCTTTCAGTCGGTCTGTTTGTATGCCTTGTGTGTAAAACATCTAAGAGAAAACGTGGAAAAAGCTAATATGGCCCTTGAGTGGAGGAAGGAAAGACTAATAAACAGAGGGGAAGACAAAGCAGGAAATTTATGAGGTTATTCAATCTGTTCATGTGGCAGAAAAATATTATATAGGAAAACCATGTAGAGTATGCCTCGCGAGATTTGTTGCTTTTGTATTTTTCAGATAAACTGAAGGATTAAATGTTTCTTCATGAGTTGAGAAAATCCTTCTTCTTAGTATAATAGAAACCATTTAAAGGTGCAGTGTGTTTGTAGGATCTGGCGACATCTAGCGGTGAGGTTGCAGATTGCAACCAACTGAAACTTCCATGTGTCAAGCGTGTCGGAGAACTATGAAAGTTGCTCAGTGGTGCATGAAGCCAAAATGGCACGACTGCCGAGGGATAAAGTACCAGGATCATCTGGAAGATCTTCCACATCCATTGGGCCCACAGAGCAGGCACAGTAGCGTTCCCTTTAACTCCACCTAACTGAAGCTGCCGTCGTGTGTTGTGATTGGCTCAATTTCGGCGAGTGCAGACCAGATTTTACTGCGTATGTGTTTGTACCCCAAAGATATGACGCGTTAATGACATGTGACCCAGCCTTCTTCAATAGGCCTTGGTTGAAGCCCATGACCAAAGTCACATGACATAATTCCTGTGACATCACATGGGGGTGTGTGGTCAGCATCAAACAGGAAGTTGACCCCAAAAAGCAAGAGGTGAGAGAAATGGATTTTAATATAAGGTTATACAAATGATATACAAACATGTATGATGTAATAGTATACCAAAATAAACATATATTGATTTGAATTTATGCTTAGATTTTAAATTAGGACATTTTCGGAATGAAAACGTGCTGTTTGTCCGTTCTGGGCTACTGTAGGAACATGACGGAGCAACATGGTGGACTCTGTGAAGAGGATCTGCTACCTATGAAGATATAAACGGCTCATTCTAAGGTTACGAAAACACAACAATTCTTATTTTCAGGTGATTATACACTAATGAAAACATACTTATTAATAATATATTCCATTTCTGCCAATAGATCCCCCTAAATGCACAGCAGTTCTTTGAGCTGACTAACATCAGCATTCTGACATATTCACAAAGACAATGCTCACCTGCTGATGCTTAACAGCTATAATGTTTACCATGTTCACTTAGCGTGTTAGCTTGCAAAAATGTGCTTGTTAGCACTTAACACCAGTTTTGCAGGTATTTGGTCTTTAACCAAACTATTTGACAAATTTACATTTTAAAGTTCATCCTGAGGGGGACATGAATATCTGTATACATCCAATAGTTGTAGAGATATTTCACTTAAAACCACAGCTGTCAACCTCATGGTGGCGCTAGAGGAAACAGTCAGAAGATTACCAAAGTCATTACGATACATCCTCTTTGGACCACGAATGTCTAGGACAATCCAAGTGGTAGAAGATTTAAAAATATCTTACTGGATAGGTGAAAACTTTTAGCTTCTGGTGGCACTGGAAACAGAGAGAGAGAGAGACACAATAAAGACCACACATCTCATAGTCTTCATCAGTGGAGGGAGTTTGCTCAGATTGTAAGTGGTTGGAATCTCTGAGAAAAAGCTAGTAAAGCCAGTTTTTTTCAAAATACTAAATTATTTCAAATGTCAAGCATGAGCTTTTGTGACCAAAACAGTTTGATTAATATTTTTATGAGGCAGTCAACTCATAACACGTGTAAATGTGAAGTTTCTTTGTGTTTGTGCGTTTGTGAGTCTACAGTTATGACACCAGTGATTTTCCAGTGTATGCATAACTTCTTAACTCTCTTCTCAACCTGACTGTAATGAGTCTACTGCTGCCATCTAGTGTGCATGATGTGAAGATGATTTTGATTTCACTATGGCCGAAAGTATGTGGACATCTCTGCTCTTCACAGTTTAGGCTAGACCATCCATCCATTATCTTTAACCGCTTACCCTGGAGCCGATCCTAGCTGACATTGGGCGAAGGCGAGGTACACCCTGGACAGGTCTCCAGACAATCACAGGGCTGACAGACAGAGACAGACAACCATTCACGCTCACATTCACACATACGGGCAATTTAGTGTCGATTTAGGCTAGTTCCTGTTAGAAATGTTATTACCACAGCATTACATTTTAGTGTGCCTGTAACTTTGTTTGGTTATTTCCCAAAAAATGAGTGGCAGAGCAGGAAAATTAAGAAATTGTTTTTATCAGTTTTGTTGTTTACAAAATTTATAAGAAATAAATGGGGTTTTTTTTTGTAACTTTAAATTGTTCACTTTATTCAAAACAGTTTATTCTTCAATAGAGTTCTTGCATAAATTGGATAGGGGGGATATTATTTCAGCAAATAACCTGTTATTGTCACAGCTATCTATCCCCAGCAAGTGTTACAACCGCCACCCAGTATAGTGGGGTAGGTTGTAACAAGAGAACTCTTTGCATTTGGCATTCACTCACATAATGTGTGTTTGTGAAGTATAGACGTCCAAGTGAGTTTTATTTGTAGTAGAGAAATATGGGTACCGTGTATCAAAGTTTGAGAGACCTAGCACAAACAACCACTGAGTTACTGAAGCTGAACAAAAGGTGAATCATCCCCGGTCTCCCCTATCATACTGACAGTGGTCGTTTTGCATTACAAGCACTTTTAATACTTTTACAGTATATTTTGCAGCTAATACTTCTATGCTTTTTTCTCAATTAGGTAAAATTGTAAAAGCAGAACTTTTACTGATGGAGTAGACTATTTTAACCCTGTGGTATTACTTCTACTTTAATAATACTCTTACACTCAGTCAAAGTTTTTAAGCTTAAGGTGCAGTGCATTGAAATGTATGAAACAGCAAACAAAAGTCACAACAAATATTTTATTCACTCATTCAAGATAAAAAAATAAATAAAAAAGGTGTCTTTAACACATAAAGTGCATCCCTAATTTTTTTGAATTTTTTTTTATTTGCACATATATATAAAACTGCAAAAAATCCAATCAATGAAAAAAACAAAACAAGAAATGTGTCAGGAGAGGTCAAGAAGCCACAGGCTTATACAAAGGACCTCAACCACAGGAGAAAAAAACAATAACAAAAAAGGGAAGAAAGATCTAAACTAACATAATTTTAAAAATACAACAAAAGTTAAACAACAACAAGAAGTACACAAAATGTGCAGAAACAACCCCTAACCAATTAGTGGAAAACAATCCAACAAAAACAATGAAATATATACAAACAACAGTACAGAAGAATGTACTACTGTTGAGACTTCCAGAGACAGTAAAGTTTCATAATAGTTCATGGGGGACCTTTCCCTCCGACTTTCCACCTCTGGACCAACCAAGTATTGAGTATACTGTGATGACCAGCAACACCTGAGCACGAGCAGTC
>NC_051271.1:18651796-18786796 GCF_015220745.1 Sebastes umbrosus
TGATCTTACACAATTTATATATCAGGGATCTGTGTTTTTTTTTTTAATGAAAAATATGTGGACACTCAAACATTACATCCATAAATGATTATTGAACATTGTCATTCCAAAACCCCCAAAAAAGTCTTTTTCTCTTTTTTCTCCAGTCTGTAGCACTGACATTATTAACAAATGAAAAGTGACCTTTTTAGATTTAAATTATTATTTTCGCAGTTACACACCTGTGTACGATTTTGTGTCATCGTTCCTGAACAAAGCGGATAAAAAGGATGGCAGAGCTGCGGCCATCATGAGACTGGGAGCCGCTGAGGACTTTATTCAACATTTTCAAGGCTCAGGGTATATATATATTTATATATATATATAGACACACACACACACACACACACACACATCAGTAGAAGCATTTCCTGTTCTAGGTTAATGGTTATCTTCACAGCTTTTATGTTTTCTTTGTATTCATTTTCTTCAGGACTTTCATCTTACAGTCTCCCATGGCTAATGCTACTGTAGCCAAACTGGTGTTACTGAAGAGGTACACACACACACACACACACACACACACACACACACACACACAGAACCCATGTTGTGTCCTGCTTGTAACTAATTAATTTGGACATTTACCTTCTCCTGCGCGTGTTTGGGTTTTTCCAGGGTAATAGCGTCCGTGCAGAGACAGATGGTGATGGCTGATTTTACACCAGAGTTCATCCACAAACTGCAGGATTTTTCCAAGAGGTTGTGTTTCCCCGCTGAGCTGAAGAGCATGAAGAACAGGTGTGTGTGTGTTCAAATGAGTATCTGAAACAGCAGTTCATAAGAGCTTGTGTGTGTTTTATCGCCAAGGTTACACATTAAAGCCTTTTTGTGCATTATTATAACTTTGTGTGTGCTTCAGCCTGTGTGTTCGTCTTTGGGACGACATCCTGCTGGTGTCTGTGCTGAAGGGACAGAACGTGTCGGGGGTCCGCAAAGACAAAGGCAAGAAGGACTACCTGTTTGAACAGATTTCTGTCGTTCTATTGAGAACAGAGCTACTACAGCGACAGCACAGGTACAAAACAGATACACGCACTTTCACGCTGATATAACATATAGACACACACTAAAGCCTTTTACAGCTGCTAATAAAACCAAACCTGGCTGTGTTCTTACTGTCTGCAGGTACAGAGAATTGTGTCGCTACCTACGAGTCGTCGAGACGGATGATTCCAAACTGTGAGTGTTCAAATAATCACAAATACCTAAATAGTTTTGATTTTTTTGAAGTGGGGTTGTATGAGGTATTTATCCATAGTCAGTGTATTACCTACAGTACATGGCGGTCGGCATGACCCCAGTTTGGAGAAACGGTACTACAGGAGTACTGCTGTGGACGGGGCCGGCAGTAAAACATGTTCTAGACACCTAAAAAAAATCTATATATTTTAAGTGTTCACTGTATTTAGTATATGTTTATCTTGCCGTCAGAGAGCCATTTCGGATGAATAGTTTGTTTTCTGTTATTGTGTGACTGGTGTGTTTTAAAGGTTTAGTTTGCATTCACCAAAGTCAAACAACTCAAACTCTCGTGACATTGAACCACAGAAATTGAAACGAACTTGACCTTCCAGCAGATGGCGCTATGCTGCAATTGCTTCACAATTAATCCCTGTTGTTTTACACATGCAGTCTAGTCTTATGGCCATCCCTACACAGTTCTCAACCATGTATTTGTTTTAATGTACTGTATATGTAGCTACATACTGCTGAGTCATTATACCTGGCCCTAACAAAAACAAATTAAAACTACTGAAATACTCAAACTAAACCTTTCTGAAAAGCTGAAACTAAACTAAAACTAGCAAACACTCTGAAAACAAGGCAAAAGTGAGCATGGTACAAGGCACAACTAGACCACACTGTCAACCATCATACCAAATTTGAAGTTCCTAAGTTAAATAGTTTCCGAGTTCTGCTCCGGAAACGAAAGTGTGACACGCGAACGCACGGAAGGACACTCGGAGCGCTATACAGTATACCCCCGACTATGTTGTCGCGGGGGTAGACTAAAACTAAATTAAAATCAAAGAGTCAAAATTTAGTCAATCAAAAATTCAGAACTCTTACATCGTCTTACCCGCTCAATATTTCAGCTTTACTTTGATTGATTTTTATTTTATTTGATAGTTACGATGCAATTTAACATAGTTCCCATACAGGGCATGAAACTGATGTGCTGCACAGCGAGTTTATAGCTACTGCTATTTTCAGCTCTTGTCCCTAGTTGATTAAAATATACAGCCTTCTTCTATATCATAAGACCACAATACACTACAAATAAAGAAATACAATAAAATACATATCAAAATACACCATGGTAATTTACAGTACAATTTTTAAGGTTTGAAGACTATTACGTGTCGACCCAGTGATGGATACGAGCGGGGATTTTATATTGTGAGCGTGATGAAAAATAATGTCGGCATAAAATGTTGTAAATATTAGTAAGTAAATATTTGCTTAAAAAATCTAAAGACTCTATTGCAGTTTCCATAATTTAATATGACTTCCCTGACCTGGGAAGGATCCCCTTTTGGCAATATTCTGTTACTAATTTGTGTCAGTGTTGTTTGACAGAGATTTGACTTCTAATCAGAATCAGAAATACTTTATTGATAATTGGGGCGTTACAGTTGCTCTTGTATAAACGTATAGAAATAAAGGAGTGTGACATGTAAATTATGTACATCATGCTACAATATAACACAGTATATGTAAAGAAATATAAGTACTACAATTAAAAATGAGAATATAAGAATTTGAAAAATGTACAAATATGTTTATTAAGATTTGCAAATATATAACAAATAACCACAGGGCAAATAAGTAAATACAAATGCTGAGAAGTGGGATCTATTAAGTGTGTTAAATATAAACGCCAGAATGGTATAAATAAGAAATTAACAAGAATATATCTTGAATATTCTAATTTATTAATGACAGAGTATTGCACAGATTATTGTACAGTTCAGATCATTGTACAGGTGAGGTGCAGGGTCGTCAGCTGGAAACCTCCGTTCGCTGATGTTTCGCCCCTTAGGCCCCCAACTACTGTCCTTCCTCCGGAGCCACAGCCAGTAGCTGGCTCTCTCTGCCTCCTCTCCTAGCTCCTTCACAGCTTTCTGCAGGTTTGAGTTAAGTCAGTATTGTATATAGCAGCTGAAGGGTAAATAAAGTCCATATTTTTCAATGATTTGGATATTAAGACACAGAAGCAAAGCTCATGAAGGTTCTGGCTGTTTTTAAAAAAAGTAGTTATTACAACTTTAACCTTTTTAAAAATAAAATCTCATGCATAGTTTTATATATTATTTAGACATGGTTGTTGACTTGCTGTGTATTTGTTTTGTTTCTCCGGCAGCCTCCATCAAGTACAAGACCTCATCCCGTTCTTCTTGTGCATGGAGGGCTCCTTAACGGGCGCTCTGGACTGTTTGTTCCCCTCGGTGAACGCCCCGGCCTTGCGCTTCACTCCACAGCTCTTCCTCTTTTATTTCCGTGTCTTTAGAACGGCAACAGCGCCGGAGCTGGCGGTCAGTCAGCCCGCACAGCTCTGCTATTCTGTGGCAGCGTGGGAGCCAATTAAAGGTCAGACATACTGTCGATAAATTATAGATACTTACATATAACACCTTTTTCTAAAAAAACAAACTCCCTTCTCTCTCTAGATGCTGTGCCGCTGTCGCATGTTGCGCTGGTGAGGTTTGCTCTCAGGGTTCAGAGATGCTGCTCTGCCGTCTCCGCTGATGTAAGTCCACAACGCTCATCACTGTTCAGTTTCAGTCTTAAGCCTTGTAGCCATTCTCTCTGGTCTCAGAGGGCTGTGGAGCGGCTGCAGCTCGTTCATGATGCTGCAGCTAGATGCTTAACAAGAGAGCCTGTTGCGCCTAATTTAACATCACCGCACTGACTTCCAGTAAACACTAGAACTGATGCAAAAAGTCATGGAAAATCTAATTTGTGAATTTGTAACCAGGCGTTAATTGTGTTTATTACACGGCAATGTAGAATACTCGATTCTGATTGGTCAATCACGACGTTCTGCAGTCTGTTATTTCTTTATAGCAGACCGTTGCTATGTATAGCAGACCGTTGCTATGTATAACAGACCGTTGCTATAGGGCGCAGCTCTGATGTCGGACTCTGGCAGACCGTTTTTGTGTCAAAATATTGATTTCTTAAGTAAGTAGCCGTGTAATAAGCGGGATAATGTACAGCCAGCTGGTCATTGCTGCCCTGTCGGGGATTCTTTCACAACAATGACCGGCTCACTGTACATTATCCCTTACATAGCAGACCGTTGCTATGTATAACAGACCGTTGCTATGGGCGCACTTCTGATCTTGGACTCTGGAGGACAATTTTTGTGTCAAATTATATTATTGATTTCTTAAGTAAGTAGCCGCGTAATAAGCGGGATAAGTTAGTCAGTGGGGCTCACATGCACTAAAAGCACCTGCGGCCGGCCCGGCTATGTAAACAAACCATATAGAAGCTCTGATTACAACACACACAGAGAGAGTGACTTCATCCTCTGCTCAGGTAGACATTACTCCCTTATATCTTTACATAGGAAATAGTTGTTTGCTGCTATATTAATGTATTAATTAATGTATTTCTTGTATCTTTTAAGGTTTTCTCAATGTTTTTAAAGCACTGAATAGTCTTGTTCATAGACAGTAGGCGTAGGACATGCTAGGAGCTACCCAGACCTCTCAGGTCATGTTCATTTTATAAGCTCCCATTTACTGGTATGACCTTCTTGGGGACTTGAAATGTGCACTGACTGCACTTTTTTGGGGTTTGTTTTTAATGAGTGCTGTCTTGAATAGTTTATGTGCTTGTTGTAACAGAGTGATTGTGAATGGCTTTTTTTAAAATTCTTCTTTTCATTTTTCAATCAATGTGTGATTGTTCGTCTGTTCCAGTCTCAGTGTTGGACCAATTTACTCACAGTCGTCAACACACTCACCGCTCTCCCAGAACCGAGCCCACAGTTTCTACACGTATGTATTTCTTGTTTCTTAACAGCTCCTTCTATTTTTAGCGGTAGTTGTTTTCATTCTGTATTCTCTGTCTCTCGTGTCTGGACTTCAGGAAGCGAAGGATGTTGTGAATTCGATACTGCTCGACGAGCACAGGTCAAACATACAGATCCCTCGATTCTTTCAGGAGGTATGTACGTTACGATCTACACACTCAAACCCATGGATGTTACGAGTGGGTAATAAACTGTTAATATATGTGTGTTTGTGTTTACAGGTGTACCCACATCAGGCCATGTTGCTGTTGGTAACGGGGGCTTTAGGTTTGAGAATCATTAATGCTGCTCTGAGTCCAGCCCTCCCTGTGCTCAACACATTTAAGGTAATCTCCTGTTTGCAGACATTTAGTCCAAAGAGCTGAACAGTTTCCTGACTTTTACACAGTTTCCATGTTCCTTATCTCCATGAAGCTGAAATGAGGATCTAAAGGTTTTATTTCTGTCTCTCAGGAGAACGTGTGGGCTCTCGGGTGGCTGTGGGATAGTTTGTCATCCAGCCCAGAACGCCTCAGGTCCTTCTTACAGGAGGTCTCACAGGAGATGGAAAACACGACAGGTGTGTGTGGTCGTCTCTCTCACAATAATGACTCACTGCACTTAAACCTTCTAATGCTTATGTGGGGGATGAATCATCAACAATACGTAAAGTTTATCAGTAGAACAGCTCTCTGATTAAATTATTCATTAAATATGTATTTGATACAAAGCTATTTTGGGGTCTTGTTAACTAAAAGAACCAACAAGTTATGTGCACCCTTTGGTGACACCTCATGGCAACATGTAGGAACTGCACCAACCTGTAACCCCACAGCAATATTATGTTCCTGCATTGGAGGAGGCTGCAGTTTCAAGACCGCATTTCTCGGACCCTAGTTTTATTCCACCCAAATACTACTTTCTGTCCACTGCAACATGATCTCACAAAATACAAGTTAGGTTTAAGAAAGAAAAAAATCATGGTTTGGGTTAAATTAAGTAACGTTTCGTAACTTAACCTTTGGAAACTGTCTCCCTGTTTGTACAGCGGAGGATGACAGAACCGAAAGGTCTCATCGACCCCTGAGAAAGAGAGGGATGCAAGAAAACCTGAAGAAAACTGAATAGAAATAACATGTTAAAGACATTTGACTGGCCGATAACACATATTGTGGGCAATCAGCAGAGTTTAATTATTATGATTAATTAAACTTAATTAAAATGGTAAAACAATGACTATTAAACAACCATGTACACTGAAGACAGTATGCTTCACGGAAAACTAGGGTCCTAGAAATGCGGTACTGAAACTGCAGCCTCCTCTATTGCAGGAACATGCTACTCCCCCACAGGCCAAGCCAGCATGATTAAGATGATGAAGTTAGCTGTGTGTAAGCAAGCTACTGTACTTAGCTAAGGCACTTGCCAACATAATACTGCATAGCTTTCTGATTTATCAATATTCCACTATAGCACAAGCTGCATACCGGCTAAATGCTTTTGGAGGGTAGAAATACAGCAGCCACTTCGGGACAAACTTCCCTCTCTTCAGCAAGGAAATACATATCAGAATCAGAAATACTTTATTAATCCCCGGGGCGGGGAAATTGAGGTCTGTTTTGCTCCCATTCTAGAATATAAATATATAAAAATAGAGAAATATAGATAATAGAGAAAATATAAATAAGCAACATACATAACAGCAGTGCAAATTAATAATGCTGAAAAATAGGATCTATGCAAATTATATAACTGCACGCATTTATAAAAAATCAAAAATAGTGTCAAATAAGAATATTAGTTTAAATGTTCTGTATAAATACATGCAGTGTTAATGCCGGAGTAAACCAGACTATTTCAGAGCTGAATGAATGCACTAAATTATTGTACTGTTAAGTCAGTATTGCACAGTTGAAGATATAATAAATTATGGGGTTATAACTCCTGATAGGGTAAAAAAGAATAAATATATGTTGTATGTATATATATATATATATATATATTCTAGACTAAACAAGGGTATATTTGATCCTAAATACAATCTATTTACGTTATGTTGTTGACGTTTGTATGACAATGAAGTAGAATAAATTAAATGTCTATCAGTTTGAGCAGTTTACAAGTAAATTTCCATTTCCACTCTCCGTGAATTGGTTTGGAATGGCACTTAATATGGCGGACCCTCCACGCAAACGCGTAAACGGAGTGGAAGTGGGTAGGGAGAGGGTGTAGGGGCTGGATTGGAATTGGGCCTGAGTGTCAGGATCCCACAGTTTTCCCATTCTTCCTGCTGATGCCTCACTTTTGTCTTCTGAAAGGTTCATTTCTTTTGTTCGGCAGCTTATAAAAACGTAGTTCTGGGTTCTTTACCTTGTTGGTAGTTCATCCCATCACACAGCAGCTTTTAGGCATTTTTCTGTTGTTTGCTAGCAGACAGAATTGACAAGGTGACGCCTTCACGCAATATAAAGTCAATGGAGAGCGGTGGAATGTTTTTCAGTCTTAATTGCGTTCTGTCTCAATATTCAAGGAGTCAGATTGGGATCAGGGCCAAAAAAACTTGGTCAGGACATCCCTACTCTCAAACTTTACTTTTTAATGCCTTTTTAAATCATGACATGACATCAGAGTAGAGCGGCAACTAACCATTATTTATATTATCGATTAAGCTCCTGATTATTAATCGTTTGGTCCAGAGGTGTAGTAGTCATTGATTACTACTACATCTACTAGGTAGATGGGTAGTAGGTTACTGAGGAGGAAGCGGGTATACACTCTTAAATATTCCAATGTTTTTTTGGCTGATAGGTGGGTAAACTGTAAACCGCCAGAAAAAGAAGTTGGTATACTCCATATACCTGCGTACAAACTCTATTACACCACTGGTTTGGTTTAAAAAAAAAAAATTTAAATTAGTGAAACACATCATCATAGTTATCTTCGGTCTAAGGTGATGCCTTCAAATGATGTCTTGCTTCTTAAGATCAAAAGTCCAAAACCCAAAGAGTTTGTAATTATAGAAGCAATTAAGCAAGTATTCACATTTGGAACCAGAACAGAAGTTGTCGCCAGTGAATTTATGGCATTTTTGACTCAAGCGATTAATCAACGGCTAATCAGTATTATCATCGTCACAGTCATCTTTTCGTCCACCGTTACCGAGACTAACCTGCTGCTTTCTGCAGTCAGCAGGGATTTGTATCACGTCACCTCTGTGCGAGATACAAACACAAAGACACGCTCATTATTCTTTACAGTGCCACTAGTGCTCAAAACCTCTTCACTGTATCTGTGAATGAAGATTCTTGTGTACAGAAGCCAAACCGCCTCGAGGTACGACAGCATAACCACAAACCATAGCATGTTTTTGTTTCTCTGTCTCTGTCAGATGGGGACAGTTCGTTAACCTTTCTTCGCGCCGTTGTACTCGCTCAGTCTTCTTCAACAGAGAACTTGGACCAGTGAGTCATATTTAATTCATAACAAAAGCACCACAACCCTTTTGAGCTAGAAAATCCAATGTGGACATTTTTATTTTCCTTTCATACTGGATTATAAAAGATCTGTTGCCTTGTTTTCCATGACCTCTCCTGATGTGGTGGTGATCAGCACCTACTGTATGTCGCTCTGTCACATCGTGGTGATCCTTCACAATGTGTCTTGAAAGTTGTGGTGTTAATTTAACCTTCTGCATCGCCTCCTCGTCATGTAGGCAGTCCAGTGGACTGTTAAACTCGACTCCTCCTAAGTGAAGGCCCCGTCGCAGTGTCAGCTGTAAGTCCCACACCTCTCATCAGCTGTTCCTCGGCATCCTTGAAAGCAAACTGTAAATTAAGGCACTTTTCATTCAGTATTTGTCACTAAAACACATCATGTGAAACTGCTGCGTACAGGGGCCATGTACGTTTTGAAAGCTCAGTGCAGTTTTTTTCATAGACTATTCAATGATATTGTTCTTGAAGGTTTAGAAAAGCACATTGAAATTGTCTTTAATGTTGATTGGTCACATCTGGCCTACAACTGATGTGTGTAGTAAGCTTAGAAGTTTGGCTTTTTAACTTAACAAATGACAGTTAATCAATTAATCTTCAGTGAGTCAACTAATTGATTAATTGGCTAATCATTTCAGCATTAGTACTAATAAGGAGTTTGAAGTAGTCTGAGTGGATGTATCATAAGTGTTTTTTTCCCCCTCAGGGCTGATCCTCTCTCGTTACTGGCTCTATTTGCACATAAAACAACCAAACGTAAGTGCTACAACTCAGATGTACATGTTGATATGAAGCCTCCTTTAACCAACAGCTTCCAGCAGCTAATGCATGTTGAAATAATGTTTTTGTCCTTTTGGTGGTTGCAGCTGGACCTGATTACACACTGATGTTCCTGTTAAACACTGAGATTGCTCAGCTGCACCCTCTTCTTCTCCAGACTGAGAAGAGTACAGAGGGAGAGCTGCAGGAGCCACAGATTCATGTGAGTCTGAGTTTTCATACAGACATCAGAATGCACCTGGACAGACCAGGTGTCAAGAGACTTCAAACACATCCTCCTCGTTATTCATCACTCAATAACAATGTAGAGACACTTCATGTTGCTTCATACTTTAATGACTTGATCAGTCCAGTATCTTGATCGTCTTAAATTTAATTCTGCACTGTTTTTATTTTAATTTGGTGGCGTTTGTGTTAATAACTTTCTGGAAATGCTTTTGGATTTTCACTTTTGTTGCAAATGCTCATAAGAGGATATCGTATAATGTTGGTAAATAAATAGAAAAATTGACTATTTAATGCTGTTTTTATTGCTAATGTTCCATAATTTAGAATCACAATGTAAAATGATTTTACTATCGGAGTAAAGATAAACACTAAATTTCACTTGGGATGTTTTTGACCTTTTTTTTGACATAGTATTACTTTTTTATAACTTTTTTTTGACGTATGGAGCTTTGACTTTGTGACTTCGACATACTATACTATGACTTTTTTATGACTTTTACTATACTGACTTTTTTATGACTCTTTGAAGTACTATACTATGACTTTTTCTTACATACTTTACTATGACTTTTTTTTCATGAAATTTTTCGACATACTATACTATGACTTTTTTTCATGAAATTTTTCGACATACTATACTATGACTTTTTTAAAGAAATTTTTCGACATAACATACTATGACTTTTTTTCATGAAATTGTTTAACATACTATACTATGACTTCATGAAATTTTTCGACATACTATACAGTGACTTTTTTTTCATGAATTTTTTCAACATACCATACTCTGACTTTTTTTTCATGAAATTTCTCAACATACCATACTATGACTTTTTTTACATTAATTTTTTCGACTTACTATACTCTGACTTTTTTTTCATGAAATTTTTCGACATAACATACTATAACTTTTTTTATGAAATTTTTCAACATACCATACTATGACTTTTTTTACATTAATTTTTTCGACTTACTATACTCTGACTTTTTTTTCATGAAATTTTTCGACTAACTATACTATAACTTTTTCATGAAATTTTTCGACTAACTATACTATGACTTTTTGTTATGAAAATTTTCAAAATACTTTACTGACGTTTTTTCATGAAATCTTTCGACATAACATACTATAACTTTTTTCAACATACTATACTATGACTTTTTTCATGAAATTTCTCAACATAACATACTATGACTTCTTTTCATGACACTTTTCAACATACTATACTATGACTTTTTTTATGAAATTTTTCAACATACCATACTATGACTTTTTTTACATTAATTTTTTCGACTTACTATACTCTGACTTTTTTTTCATGAAATTTTTCGACTCACTATACTATGACTTTTTTTCATGAAATTTTTCAACATACTACTCTGACTTTTTGTTATGAAAATTTTCAAAATACTTTACTGACGTTTTTTCATGAAATCTTTCGACACATCTATACTATGACTTTTCAACAAATCTTTCGACATACGATACTATGACTTTTTCATGAAATTTCTCAACATAACATACTATGACTTTTTTTTCATGAAATTGTTCAACATACTATACTATAACTTTTTGTTATGAACATTTTCAAAATACTTTACTGACGTTTTTTCATGAATTTTTCGACATACTATAGTGCATACTATAGCGCTATACTATAGCGCTCCTGACGTTCCCTCTCCTGACGTTCCCTCTGTCGATGCACCGTTCGTTTGTTTTGGTCAGTAGTGGCACCTGTGTAGATGGCGTGTTTCCAGTGGCGATCTTTGTCACCGAAAAACTTGCCAAAAAGCCAAAAACTTACAGTCGGATATACAAATCAATTTATTTTCACACTATAACAAAAGTATGTTACATCTCTTCAAGTCAACACATCCATCTTTAACCTGACTCACAATGAAAAACCTTTGCGCCACACCTGAATCAAATTAGTCCCAGTAGTACTAGACTACCATGCCCACAGCGCCACTCCTTGGTCACCATTGAAATGGCTCCCGTTAAAATGAAGAGACTTCAAACACATCCTCCTTGTTATTCATCATTTCATAACATTGTAGAGACATTTATGTTGCTTCTTCTTTAATGACTTGATCAGCTCAGTATGCTTATAGTCTTAAATTTAATTCTGCACTGTGGGATTGTTTTTATTTTAACCGAGTGGCAATCATGTAATGTTTTTAAATAAAAGGCAACTGTTTTTATGCTTTTATGCTGTTTTTATTGCTTATATTGCTTAATTTAGAATCTCGATGTAAAATATCTGATTTTATTTTCAAAGTAAATACACACACACACGCTAAATTCGGCTCATATTTGCATCAATAAAAAAATGACAAACATCAAAGTACAGTGTTAAACAGAAGGAGGCTGTTGCCCTGTCATTAGATGCTTTTTAGAGTTAAACCTTTTTTTTTTAAAAAAAAGGTGTTGTCTGGAACAAATAACATGGCCTAATTAATAGATTATATAATTTTCATTCATTACCTTACAACTTTCAGAATTTTCATTTAGATCATTCTACTAAACTTTTGCATGTCTCAGTTTTCAATAAACTGCCTCCAGCTTGTTCAAAACTCTGCTGCCTTCCAGACAAAAAAAATATATTTACTGAAATGACTCCAGTTCAGCCTCATTGCACTGGCTCCCAGTTCACTTAGGAATCCATTTAAACAAATCTCAAGTCAAGGTCCACTATCTAGCTTTTTCCAGGGCTTTCAACTACATCTCATGTCTTCAGCAGATTGCGTTAACTCAGTTGTCATGATGTCACGACAGCTGAGCCATCTCCATGATAGTCAGACCTATATTCACACTGAATATTAAAAAGATTTGATCTAACTAAAAGGAAGTGCAAGGCACAGTCCTGGACGATATTTCTGACCTTCTAAAACCATATTATCTTTAACTAAGTCTGTGGTCAAACTAAGGTCTAATGTGTTTAAACCTTACCTGTATTCACTGAGGTTCAGCTAAAACCTGCAGTACACATGGTGCTACTCCGATTGTAATGTTAAAAAACGTTATCATATATGGGTTACGATGGCAACCATAATATAAGCCGAACCAAATGTAATGTGTAGCTCATATCAAGTCTAGATTAAAAATGGGATAGAAGATCCCCTTCTTCAGACAAACTAAAGTTAAACATCTAGCCATCAGAAAGACATATTTCCCAAAATGTTAAACATTTACAGGTAACAGTAACCCCTTAACTAAACCACACTTAAAGTTATGGCAGGGCAATACGGCCAAAATCTTCTATCCCGATATAAGTCATTTTATATTGGGATAACTATATATATCACGATATAGCATGTTTTTCTGCAAATTCAATAGTCAATATGAAATAACCACATGGTAAAGACTATTTTTGTTTGAATTAAATACTTGAGTCTCATTTTAAAAGAACTTGAGTGCAAAGTGAACACGACAGTTTTGAGTGAAATTATAGAGAAAAAATAAATAAATTAAAACCTAGCCTATATCACGAAAGAAACGATATAGAAAAATATATACAATAGACATTTTTACATCACTTTGATGATATATATCGTCATATTGCCTAGCCCTAAGTTCAGCTCATGCTAAGACGGCTTCTAGTTTTTGATTTGTTGGTGAAATAGACAGGTGAGGCTAAAATAAGTCCCACTACAGTTTAATGTAGACTAATGTGATATTGGAAGTGGACTGAAAGGAGACAGAATTTAAAATTTCTAGTGTATTCTCATTAATAGATTTTGAACTTCCTCATGAATTTGTGAAATTGAACTAAATAATCTAAAAAAAAAAAAAAAAAAAAATGTCTTGTTATGATCTGGTGTTCACCTTTAAGAGAATAAAAGCTGCAACAATTAATCGATTCATCGACTAACTATTAAATTATTAAATTATTAATTAATTATTAAGCTATTAAATTAATCGCCAACTACTTTGAAAATGAATCAGTTGCAGCCCCTAAAGAAAACAATCATGTTAAAGTTGTCTTACAGCTGGCATAAACTCTGAGAGAACCAATCTTTTATTCTACTCTGCAGCTAAGCTTGTGAAATGCTAAATGACAGAGCAACAGACCTAGTTACAGCCAAGGCTGTTTATAAAAGTAAATAATTACCAGTCCATGTGGTACCATCAAGATTCACAAGCTACATGCAACAACACTGTGCTGGCTGAACAGCAATCTCAAACTGACAAGGTTTCATACCTGTATGTGGCTCAATTATCTTAAATCATAAAGAGTTCACATGTGATTCAGTGATAAGCTTTCATTGTAAAAACACACTCCAATAAAAAAATAAGTACGTCATCTGTTGAGGCTGCCAGCATGTAAAAGTCTTTGGTGCCAGTGAGGCACTAGTGCAGTAATCCAGAGAGAGACATGACCCGCAGCATCATGGTGTAAAAATCATGCATACACACTAACATTCAACACTGCAGATAAAAACATACAGGCGTGATGCTTCAATGGCCAGACAACACAACTCAGTGCATTTGGTTGTAGGCATTATAATAGACTATCCCTAGGACTAGATCATTATTTTTGTCCAACCAGTGTTTATGCTGCATACGTATTTCTGTGCAGGTGCATTGAGTGGTAAGAGAAACCTAAAACCGGTGGTCCACGTCCTGCGTGGCGCTGTTTGATGAGGTCACACAGGAAATGCATCACCCTCAAATCATACTCACTGCCGCGGAATACTTGCGTGAACAGCAAGTCCTTTTCTTCTGTGCCACTGTTCCCTCCAGCAGCGTTCGGGCGATGTAAAGCACGATTAAACGTGTACAGCAGAGCCTTGTTGGCCAGCGCAGTCAGGCAGCTCTCCAGGTGCAGCAGGTAGGTGAGGCCTCGGCTGATGCCGGTGTGAGGATCAGCCAGTCTGCTGATGAGAGAGCCAGAGTATGAAGGACAGCGCAGCGTCCTCTGGTCCAGATCCAACATCGCCAAATAACGACTGTAGCGAGTCAGAGAGTGAAGAATGCTGGCCGAAGAGCTGGAGGATGATCTGGTCCAAAAGAAAAGGAGAGCATGTAACAGAATAGAGTTTTCATTTGTTCTTAACTTTTTCTTAAAAACATTGACTAGGGTCCCTAAACAGTCTTTTTAACTGTTTAAAACTAAATGAGTGGAGTACCTGTGTATTCCTATCAGTCTCCAGGTGAGCAGGTCGGTCAGTTGAAGCGGCGCGGTCAAACACAGCACCACAGCGTTTCCATCAGGACCAGGAGCAGGCAGGAAGAGACTCAGAGCGTCCACTAGTTTTCTGACCAAAGTCTCGTCTCCCCCGATGACGACCAGCGGCCGACCGCTCAGGAGACAAAACACGGCATGCTGGGAGAAGGAGTTCTGTTTGAGGAACCTTAGGGCTCTGAGTCCAGCCTTCCTTCTCTTCCTCCTTCTATCTGAGTGGGTGTTGCTGTGGAAATTTTGGTCGGGAGAGGGCGGGTCTGAGGAGCCGGTGAAGCTGGCGCAGTCGGACGCCTCGTCGATGCTCAGCAGCCTGAGAGGAGTGCAGGGTGGAGACCACCGGTCAACCTCATCCAGGGCAACGGGAGGGGCGAAGTTGACATGAAGGTCAGGCACCGACTGCACCGTCTGAGGCATTTCAGACCACTGAGGCGTCGACTCCACTGTAATACAATAATAACATTGTATCATCAAGTTACTACTGAGATTCTCATACACGGCAAAATCACTAAAAAGAAGTCTAATGGGGCCAGAAACATGAACATGAAACAAACTGTTTTGTTGTAAACATCCATCACAGTTTGCAGACTGACTTCCTGGTTCAACTTTGACCTGGTGTTCTTGTGCATGCAGTTTTTCTTGATCAATACTATCAATATTTTTTACCTCCAAATGAAGTGGTTTAGATAATCTGACTCGTTTATCTGCTTATATTGCTCACCCCATCGGACTTTGCCGTGTTCCCAGATCTCAGAGTATTATAACGGCTGTAACTGATAGAAATAAAGGCCAAAACTACAAAAAAAATAGAGTTGTAATAAATTGAGTTATACTTTAATAAAATATAACTGCAGACATATAGCTTGCATCTGTAATTAATAAAGTAATGAGTAATTTACTACATGGAATAAATTACAATGTGTATCATTATTGTGTGCAGCTGACTGATCTCTGCTGAGAGATGTTATTTAGTCTCAAAACTCCTACAGCTCAAGAAGGAGCCCTTGGGGTTTACAAATCAAGGTTCAGTAGTTTTTCAAAACATTATTTTACCAATTTTGTTGAGTTAAGCCACCATGTTTTTCCAGCAACAACCTCAGTTCTGTTCACTGACTGGCTGCTGTACTTGTGCACTATTTAGAGCTGCGGATGGAGTTTTTAACCTCTCTGGCTTGTCTGCAGGCGTCTGCTGTCTGCTGCTTGTTTAGCAAGGGTCGGGTTATGATAGAAATAGTTGTGTAACAAATACAAAAAAAGAGAGCTGGAGAGAGAAGTTCAAACCAGATCAGATTGTCAATTTCGGAAAGTTACAGAAATGGTCGGATGCAGCCCCCCCTAATTCAACATCGGGGGGCAGGGGATCTCTGAAGCTATGCAACTCTCCGACAAACACTTCTGAAGAAGAATATTTTCACTTTAAGACAGCTACATATGAAAACGCTCTCAATTTTGTTCCTCTGCTCGTTTTGGACACTTAAAAACAGCTTATTGACAACGGTCACTGAAGCAGAATGACTTGAAAGTCTTAAAACGACAGCCTCGCATTTTAGTGTGGACAGAGATCTTTACTAAAACAATCTGTAAATGCAAGTAGACGTTGTTGTCACAATTGCTCAATCTTCTGAAACTCATTCATTGTTATACTGTCATTGTTTCACCGTTTCATATCTCTGAAAGGTACTGTAGGGCTGCTACAACTAACCACATATTTATTTTCATTGTTCAATTGTCTCGATTAATAATTGTCTCATAAGATAAAATGATGAAGTGATGACTTTTTGGACAGACATGGATGTAGACTGCTACTTGACTGGTTGCCAGAGGCATACAACTGTGAGGCGGTAATTCTAGTTTCTATTTGTTAGTTGCTTTCTGGAGCTAGGCACAAAATAATTTCACTATACGTTGTACTATGTATGTGACAAATAAACATGTAGTAGTATGACGTAGTCTTGAATCGTGTTTAAATGGGGCTTTAGACATTAATAATGTAGCGGATGTTTTACCTTGCAGCCGTTTGGACGTCTTCTCAGGACTGTTGTCTTCATGGACTTGATTGCTCTTCAAACATTCAATGACCTTCTCCTCTCTCACTATAACCTCACCCCTAACAGTTATTTGCTTTAAGGCCTCATCTCTGTCAACACGACCCTCATCTTCCTGAAAAGGCTCTTCGTTTTCATCCTCATTTACTAAAGTAGTTGCATTCGACGTCTTCTCTTTGAGGACGTCGTCAGATTTACACTCTGTCAGTATCTCCTCCTCCTCCTTCTCAAAGCCGTTACTCAGAGGCTGGTACTCTGCGTCTTCCTCTGTGATGGCGGTGAGGTCGTCAGGAAAGATGGACTCGGTGGTACTCAGTACCTCGATGCTGTCCTCACTGTTGGCTCGTCTGGCGTACGCTCGCACGCGCCTGAATCCTGAATCTACTGTAGCTCGCCTGTAATAGGTGTCCGTCATTCCAACTGATGTTTCTGTTGAAGAGAGTGAACTGTGTCAGCTGGTCCAGGTGTCAAAGAAGCATGTTTAAGGGAATATACTGTCATATTTTTTTTATTATCAATTAGTTAATCTTTTAATCTAAAAAAGGTCAAAATAGAAAAGAACTTCCATCACAGCTTCCCAGAGCCCAAGGAGACAGGGACGGCAAAGATATTCAATTAAAAAAAATCATCTAATTGTTTGTTGTACCTCTGCTGTCAGATCCAGCGACGACATGCTGCGTCCGATAAGACTTCTCAGTCCCGAGCACTTCGATGCTGTCGCCGCTGCTCACACTTCCTGTCATCTCCGTGGCAACATCGAGGTCAGGTGTCACTGTCCCAGCTTCTCCTGCCTCCAGTTTGATGGGGATCTCCTCCACGCAGGAGCAGAATGACTCCAGGCTCATTGGTTCTGATTGAAACATCTCAACGCCGCTTTTGCTCCCCGTCGCCCTCTGCAGCTCTGCCTCAGGGCTCTCTCTCTCCTCCTCATCTCCGTCTTCTGGGCTCCACAGCTCAAACAGGAAGTTGATAAGCGTGAGCCTCCTGGACAACGACCGTGTGACACATGCAGTTCGCAGCATACTCCTGTCGCCTCGTAGGCGGCGCTCTGCGTCGGCGAGCTGATCCTTCATTAGAGTCAGGAAGTATGCATTGCAAAGCTCATGCAGAGCCTTCAGACGGCGCTCGGACCTGCGGGAGGTGGAGGTGGAGAGGGAGGGACAGTGCTCAGGAGGCAGTAACGCAGTCGGATCAGTGAGGGAGTCGGCTGGGTCGTATGGCAGGAAGTCAGGCTGTTTCAGCTTCCTGTTTGGGTAGGAAGTGACCTGGCGCAGGAGGTCTCTATGACTTAAGATTGAACGCTCTACAGCTTCAAGCTCATCTGCTTTTTCTCCCTCCTCTGTGAACCCATTTGTCGTCCTCGGAAGTTCTGTCTCCTGTAGCAGAGTCAACCGCGAGTACCTGAAACAGTCAGAGAGAGTTTATTTAGTCAGCGCAGAGTGTACCTACACCAGGCTGTAGTGTTGTAGACATTGATATCTCCACAGTGGCTGAACGAGTTTTTAAAATTCGAACTGCATTTGAGACTTCCATCTCCCTTCATTCATTTGTAATTTGAGCTGCGAAGATAGCCCTTACCAATCTCTTACAATGTTAGTTTATCTCAACATCCTGGGAACATAGGGATGACCCCCTCTGTATTGCAATTTCAATGAAGTGACATATTGGCCAAAATGGATATATCTGTAATAAGATAATATTGGCCAATTAGCCAGAGGTGGATGCTGGTGTGTCAGTCAGGCTCTAATTCATAAGTATATGTACATTGTTATTTCATCCTGATCTTACTCAAGCTCCTGTAATTTTCTCTGCAGCTCCATAGAAAACGCTTGTCTGTTTCCCGTCTTGAGGCTGTCGGAGGCCTGAGAGAACCTCGTCGACAGTTCAGAGAAGTTCTCCATCAGCTTCTTCTGGTCAGAACACACGTACGCCATGCAGAAAGGCCGAACCATGCCCCGAGCCTCCAGGTCATATAGGGTCATGTGGTGAACGTATGCAAAAGCATCCTCCGCCGAATCTCCCAGAACCACCTTGGAGTCCTCATTGAAGTTGAGTCGAGGGCCGGGGGATGCAGGCTGGGAGTGGCAGGGGCCGGACGCCTGGTAGTCCACGGACATAATGCGAACAGAGAAGTGGTTGAGGTCAAACGATCCGATGACTCCGGGGTTGTCCGGTATTGTCAGCACAGGCTTGGGTCCCACCTACAAACATACAACAGAGGTTTGTAGAGACGCAGTACAATATAAACATTAATCTACAGCAGTGGTCTGCAACCTTTCTTATAAAGTGCCATTTTTAATTTTTCTTGTTAATCAGTGTGCCATATCAACATCAAGGTTAACATTAAGTTTAATTATGACACTATCAAATTTTAAATCTCAACAGATCTGTAATTTTATTCCATCCATATTTGGCAAAGTGTATAGTGACGACTGCGTGACGTTTGTGAATCTTGTGAAGAGTATTTATGCAATTTGTTCTCAGGTCTCTCTTGTAAAAGAGATCTTAATCTCATTGTGACTTCCTGAATAAATTAAACTCACTCATCAGTTGCGACACCATTACCATGAGAGAAACAGAGGCGCAATGTTCATTTTGTTGAGAAAATGCAGCAATATAACCAGACTTCATCTAATAAACAAAAGTAAAAGATATAAATAAATAGAATATATATTAAATAATTAAATATTCAGAGTTTTAATGAAGCTCAGTGATTTGTTAACATTAAATAACTAATAAAACAGAGGTAATTCACAAACGTGCAAGCAATCTATATCATTATTATAATTATTATTATTGAATCCTAGAAGGTTACTCTATGACACTACACATATTATTTTATTGTACTACATATCTATTATGTAATTTTATATTTTTAATATTTTATAAGTCAATTAAGAACAAATTATTATTTAAAGTGGTAGCCTGGCAATATATAGTATCATTATTATACACCTCATATCCCATAATTGTTATTATACCCGATTATATTCTTCACTTTGTCACTTTGCACAGGAATATGAGGAAACTGCATTATTGTTGCACATTTACAACATTAATGCACATAAAGCACATGTATGTACACTGGACTCAGGTAGGCTATTGTATTTTAGAGCTTTCTTATTTGAATTTATTGCATATTGTTTTACTTAATGTTTCTCCTCTACTGATTTGTATCTGTATATACAGTAGCTTTAATATATTTTTATCCTTATCCTTTTGGTATTTTTATCTGCTCTGCTTTATGTGCTGCTGTAACACATTTTATTTCCCCAAGTAAGTCATTAGTCTTATTTCATTCCCCTTTTCCCCCTCATGATGTAACTCCTACATCTTAAAACTCAAAACACAAGTGAAAGTCCCTGTCAGATATTGTTTAATGATTCCCAAAACACAGCAGGTAAAGTAAAGTAAAGTCAAGTAAAGTATAGTAAAGAAAAGTAAAGTATAGTAAAGTATACTAAAGTATAGTATAGTAAATAAAGTAAAGTATATTAAAGTAAAGTATGGTATAGTAAAGTAAAGTATAGTAAAGTAAAGTATAGAATAGTAAAGTATAGTATAGTAAATAAAGTAAAGTATATTAAAGTAAAGTAAAGTAAAGTATGGTATAGTAAAGTATAGAAAAGTATAGTAAAGTAAAGTATAGAATAGTAAAGTATAGTAAAGTAAAGTAAAGTATAGTATAGTATAGTATAGTAAAGTAAAGTAAAGTATAGTGAAGTAAAGTAAAGTATAGTAAAGTATAGTAAAGTATAGCATAGTAAAGTAAAGTATAGTGAAGTGAAGTAAAGTAAAGTATAGTAAAGTATATTAAAGTATAGAATAGTAAAGTATAGTATAGTAAAGTAAAGTATAGTAAAGTAAAGTATTGCAAAGTACAGTAAAGTATAGTAAAGTATAGTATAGTGAAGTAAAGTATAGTATAGTATAGTGAAGTAAAGTAAAGTAAAGTAAAGTATAGTATAGTACAGTAAATTAAAGTATTGTAAAGTACAGTAAAGTAAAGTAAAGTATAGTATAGTACAGTAAATTAAAGTATTGTAAAGTACAGTAAAGTAAAGTATAGTAAAGTAAAGTAAAGTAAAGTAAAGTAAAGTAAAGTAAAGTATAGTATAGTATAGTAAAGTAAAGTATAGCATAGTAAAGTAAAGTAAAGTAAAGTAAAGTATAGTAAAGTAAAGTATTGTAAAGTACAGTAAAGTAAAGTATAGTAAAGTAAAGTATAGCATAGTAAAGTAAAGTATAGTAAAGTACAGTAAAGTAAAGTATAGTATAGCATAGTAAAGTATAGTATAGTAAAGTAAAGTAAAGTAAAGTAAAGTAAAGTAAAGTAAAGTAAAGTATAGCATAGTAAAGTAAAGTAAAGTAAAGTATAGTAAAGTAAAGTATAGTAAAGTAAAGTAAAGTAAAGTAAAGTAAAGTAAAGTAAAGTAAAGTATAGTAAAGTAAAGTAAAGTAAAGTAAAGTATAGCATAGTAAAGTAAAGTAAAGTATAGCATAGTAAAGTAAAGTATAGTAAAGTAAAGTAAAGTAAAGTAAAGTATAGCATAGTAAAGTAAAGTAAAGTAAAGTAAAACACACACACACACCTGCTCTGAGAACTCAGCCACCAGTATGAAGTCTCTGAGGAACTGGGCCGAGGTGGTCCAGGGGTTGGATGGAGGTAGACGGGGGACAGAGAACTCTTCAGGTAGACCGTCCTGGTCCTCTTCTCCTAGACCAAACCCCTCAGGGCTGGTGAAGGCCAGCAGGTCCGGAGACCCGATCATCTCCACACCGTGAGGAGGGTCAGTCAGTCAGAGTCAGCCCATGGAGGAACTACTCAGCACCGGGCTGAACATCAGAGTCCCGGTCCGGCCTTCAGTCGGTGAGTCAGCTGTTCACACGGGACGCCACCACAAACACAACAACAACAACCGGAGGGTTAACAACTTGTTGCGCAGTTGTTTAACACGAAGCTGTTCAGTTAAAGCTTCAACTCTCCGCTTAGCGTCGAACAGAAACTGTCCCAGCGGACGTTTACAGGAACAAACACCAGCCGTTAACGGAGAAGTGAAACTCTCCTGCGGGCTGCAGTCACACGGTTAGATGACCTCTGTCCCGGGATCTGTGTTCCTCTTTACTCATAATGAGCCGAGAACTACTACCGGTGCCTCAGTGTGTCGTCTTTACCGGCAGACTGAGCCCTCTACGGCCATATTTAGCCGTGTGACGGACACCGGCCCGGTCCGTTACCAAAGAGACGCTTCACCGGCTGCAGGGCTCGAGCATGAACGTTTAACTGCCATGGTCTCCTGTCAAGTCAGTTACAATGAGGAAGACTTCCGGTCACCAGTTTCAAAATAAAATGCTTTTTGTTGTTGTTGTTTTTTACATCCGCTGGCAATTGACAAACATCATATGTTTTTTTGTTTGTTTATTAAGATCAGCTTTAAAGTCAAAACTGCTCCAACAAATGAAAATCTGCTCAAAGATTGTAGGTCAACCCCTTGAGAAACTCTATGAATCAGCCCATCATAATAACATCTTAAGGCTGGCTAACAACATCGTCTCTGACCCCAATCATGTTTTGAACAGTGAATATCAACTGTTACCATCGAATCGGAGATACAGGGTTCCACGATTTAATAAGGTTAGACTGAAGCACTCTTTTGTGCATCAGTCAATCCTTAAACTAAATATGGAGCCTAATCCCAGATCAAATGTGCGTTAAAGGGCCCTGAATATTGTCTTCTGTGATTGTAATGTTTAAATGTTTGTATCCTTGTTTATTGTCTTTGTCCTTTCTGTGATGTTGCAAATGGAGCTGCTGTTATGCAAAACAAATTTCAGACCTGTCTGACAATAAAGTATAAAGTATAAAGTATAAGTATTCCCATTAGCTTTTGCATAGCAGCAGCTATTCTTCCTGGGGTCCATATAGTTTACATGGTGACAATACAAAAATACACATTCACACTACTCATCATACACTAACATAACATATCGTAATACACGTCAATTGTAAATAAAACAATAACAACTGACACAGTTTAAATGACAAAAACACAAAGAAAATAGAGCGGCTCCGACTGAATCTATCATGATCCAACAGATACATATCATCATTTAACATGATATGCCCTTAATACCCTCACACACCAAAGAATACTTATTAATTACTAAAGTTTCTTCTTAAGTAATGCTCTTTTAGTGTTTTTTTAAAACCATATATAGTATTTTGTTGTGTAATATGATTTGGGAGTGAATTCCATTCTTGCATTGCTCTGTATATTGCTGTACTTTGACCTGATTTGGTTTTGGATCTTGGTAAAGTAAAACAACCTGCAGCAGCAGCATGCCTTCTGGAATAATTGTGTGTATCTGTACTAAAGGATAGTTTTGTTTGATTTATGGCGCAATTCAAACGGGATAAAAAAAATATATTTATCTCTCTCCGTTGACTACTGTACATATTTATTCCTAAATAAACTCTGAAAAAAAGGTTTGGAAACTTGTGTTTGGTGGATTATTTCTCTGTTGTTACAATGCTAATTGTCATTGTATTTTACATGGTTGGAAAGTCTGTTTATTTACCTTCACAATGATGTCCAACTTGTAAGGATCATGCATTTGTGGGATGAGCAGCACAGCTGATTATGTGGGTAGTGCCCAAGTGAAATTTGACAAAATGCTCTGCCAATGGTAAACAGTGTATTCTCCTGTTGGTATTGACTCTTGTTTTGAGTTGTATGGTATACAGTAGACAGGTAATCTGAAAAGAAATCATGTGCCTCTGTGTCCTCCGTTGCTCCTAATGGAATTTGCAAGATTTCACAGATTGGAGGAAAACAACCAATCAGAGCTGATCTGGAGCCTGCTGTCTCTGAGCAGCTGTCAATCACTCACATACTCTGATCAAACGGTCAAACTAGGCAGCGCTGATCAAATATAAATCCACATTCTGTTCGGAGTTTGTGAGTGATTGAGAGCTGCCTCAGTTGAATGAACAGCCAATAGGAACGCTCTCTTTCTGAAATGACCTGTGATTGGCCAAAGTCTCCCGTCATAGATGTGTTAAAGCCTGAAAACAGAGCCATGAGGAGGTGCAGAAGTCTAGTTTTCTCTCAGAACACTTGAATTACAATATGCTGAAAGGTTATTATGGAATTTTTGCCCAGTGATACCAAAAATATATTGCCTACTGCAGCTTTAATTACTGATTACAGAAGGAAGAAGGAGGAGGTCTCCCCTGTGACAATTAAGGGTCAGCAGATAGAAATCGTCCAGTCACACAAATATCTTGGTGTCCACCTGGACAGTAAATTAAACTGGAAAAAGAACATCGATGCTGTATTCAACAAGAATCAGTCAAGACTATTCTTGTTGAAGAAGCTTTGATCCTTCGATATCCGCAAGAATCTCCTACATGGATCTTAGCTAGTGTTCTCAGCTGGGGCAGCTGTAACTTGGAGGTAGAGCAGGTCGTCCACCAATTGGAGGGTCGGTGGTTCAATCCGCGGCTCCTCCGGTCACATGTTGAAGTGTCCTTGAGCAAGACACTTGACCCCAAATTGCTCCTGAAGGCATAGCCATCGCTGTGTGAATGAGTATTGAGTAATGAGTATTTAGGTTAGATCCTGATGGGCAGGTTGGCCTCTTGCATGGCAGCCTCTGCCATCAGTGTATGAATGTGTGGGTGAATAGGTGAATGCTGACATGTAGTGTAAAGTGCTTTGAGTGGTCGGAAGACTAGAAAGGCGCTATATAAATGCAAGTCCATTTACCATTCTTCTTTTATGCTGTGCTGTGCTGAGGGGCAGCATCACTGTGGATGATAAAAACAGGATCAATAAGATGATCAGAGAGGCTGGCTTAGTCATTGGCCTTATCCCAGACTCACTTGCGGTCGCTGTAGTGAAGAGAACAAAGGCCAAATTAAAAAAAAAATTCTGTATTTTGAAGGCCATCCATTGCAGTGTTTTTGATCGACTCAGTAGCTCATTCAGTGAACGACTTAAGGACGTCTCAGTGTTCTACTGAACGATTCTCTTTTGTTCCAGCAGTGGTACAAATTTTTTAATGAAGACTTTTAGATGTGGTTTTTAGATGTAGCATCATTCAGCTGTTAATCATGTCTCAGATGACTCTTCATAGTGTAATGTATGACTATGATACCAGCTCCATGAAAGAAGCAGTGTTTTCACTTACATTGAGAGAGCATGAGGCCAGTGATGAAGACAGATGAGTCAGCTACCCACAATAGATGTCGAAGAGGTGGATTCCTTGGCCGAGGAGCTTTCCTCATTTCATAGGTGGAGTTCTCGGGATCTCTGTTGCTGCACTGAAACGGACGTTAACAAGACTCATCAACAAAAAAACACGCACCACAGCTACAGCTAAATTAATGAATAAATAATGAATTAATAAATGAAAAGCATAATACAACTAAAATAGTCTAATATTATCTGATACATTTCAGCACATTAAAGAGTAGGTTCACATTTCTTCAAGTCTATCTTAAAGGGGACATATCGTGAAAAACTCACTTGTTCAGTGCTCATACATTTGGGTATCTGGAGAGTCTACCAACCCACAAACTGTGAAATAAGACAACCCAGTCAGTTTTTTGTGAGCTGTCTAGATCAGAAAACATGTGATTCAACAAGCCATTCAGATTTGGCTCCCCTTCCTATGTCACATGGAGGCTCATTAGAATATATCGCCCACAGCTTGAGAACTACCTTTACAAAGGTGCACCATATTTTTCTCACAGGTCAATCAGAGCAGACTGGGCTTTTTCAGGACGGGTTCAGAGACTGAAAATGAGCATGATGTGTCCCCTTTAAAACAATCTTCATAACGACCAATGAAAACATTATTGGTCACTGCAATCACTCCTGTCCATATTGGCTCTGAAGAGATCCCTTGTCTCTGTGCAAGGTGATGGGGAACAAATTCCACAGTCCTTATCCTGTGTAAATATTAAAGTTCAGCAGAAGCTATATGAGGCTCCACCGCAGCTCAGCAAGGAAACACTGTGCGGACATACGAAGAGAGAATACTACACTAAAAACACAGTAACTCTGGAAGCCACTTAAACTTCAGTTGTATTTAAATGTACAAAATGAGGACTGAAGATTTTGTCCCCCATCACTTGAAATCACTTTCGGAACAAATCTCCTCTCTGCCAGCAGGGACAGGAGGAATGATTACTGTGATAACTCTTTCAGTGTACGTATGGGCATGTCAGTATTGTTTTAACACAGAGTTACACTGAAATAACTTCTGTACATACAGAAGTCCATGTGACATGTTGGGAGCCATCCATTTCTGTTATTTAGGCTATCAGATGATGGTAACAATTATTAGCTGGCTCTCACATGACATGATTTCAGCACTTTGATTGCATGAAACTAGTGCAAAAAGTTTGCAAAGCTGAATGGCTCTCCTCAGTTAAAGGCAGGGGGCGTTAAACACTGACACTGATGAACAAAGGTGCATGAAAACGTTTGAGATGCAGCACCAGCCTGAGACTAGAGATTCAAGTTAGAAAAAAACATTTCAGAGCAACTGAGCGAGAATCTAAACAAATGCTTTAATTTTTATTTGCAGTTTCACTGTTCAATCACCGAAAAATAAATTTTCTTTCACTCAGCAAGAAAACACATCTGAAGAAATGGCCACGACATTCACACGGTATTTAAAAGCAACTGCATCAAATTATTAGTCAACGTTAATAATTTAAAGGGTTAGTTTACCCAAATAAGTTTGGCAACAGACTGAACACTAAACAAGACAAACAAAATACTGCACACTTCCACCTCCAGTACGATAAAAGATAAACTTTGCGTTTAAATAAGTCCAACTCAGACAGACTGAATTGTTTAATTAGTGCATCGAAACCTGTTGGTTTTCAGCAGGTCATTATTTTCCTGCATAGTTGGAATATATTAGAGGAGATTTAGGAAAATAATGCAGACCACACGCTATCAGCTAGAGGCCAGAAAGCAAAATAATAATCACACAAACTTGAATGCAGACTTGGCTGTGGTGTTCTAATCAGGCACATCCTGAAGCATTTCAAACATCTTGATAAACACTTCCTCAGCTCCTTTCCTTGGCACGTCTACTTTCCTCGGAGTGGTTTGTTTAGCTTGATTATCACTTTCAAATCCTGTCTCTCTGTAGCTTCTCCTCATCCTGTGTAGGCATCAGTCCATGGTGCCGGCCATTTCCTCATTCCAACTGTACCCGGTTCCCTTGCATCGAAGTAGGACGGAGAAGCTAAGCAACGCGAGTAGGCGGTGAGAAAAATGCAACATCTTTGCCTTGAACCAAACATTTTGGCTGATAAAATATTACTCATTTTATCTGTGTGTGTGTGTCAGAGTTTGAGAAATGTTAAATGTTATATGAGCAGTATCTCAGGCTCTGACACAGCGCAGTAGAGCATGAAGCCCATCTGGTCCACCTGGTCCTCTGACAAGCCGCTCAGCAGATTGACAGCTGGCTTGAAATAACTGTGTAACGCCGCTTGTTCGAGGTAGCCAATCAGCTCTGTGATGCACTGCTGGAATCTAGCATCCAGGCTGACCTCAGACCAGTTGCTCTCGCTGTCACTGAGGTGCAGGATGAGATTGGCCAGCGGGGCGGCTTCGAGCGGTCGTAGGCAGGGGTTCAGTCTGCACACCGCCTTGAGGATTTTAAGTGTGTGCCTGCGATATCCGCCGTCAGCGGTGTCGAGCTGAGTCAGCCGCTGAGTCTCCCACGGGTAGAGAGACAGGTGCCAGGCGTTGACCCAGGGAGAGGTGAGCTCCGTCTGGGCAGTCAGAGCCACGTCCTCCTTCCTCAGCAGAGGCAGCACGGAGATGAACAGGGACTGATCACCGCTCTCTGCTCCTTCTTCAGTTCCATGCCTGAAGGATTAAAACAGGAGAAAAGTCCATTAAGAGAGAGCGGGAACATCAAGTTTAACACACGCAAACGTCAAACAGGTTGATTGAAGTGATCACGCAGAAAATAACCTGTGTGATCTGTTTTTTTTGGCCACTTGGGTTGCCTATTTGAACATCCAGCAAATAAGGATTAACATCAGCAATTGTCTGGAGTCGTGTTTCTGGCCACCTGATGAATCCAGTATTCATTCTCCTTTTACCTCCGTTTTCGTCTCCATCAGGTCATGAGAAAAATATCTCCTTAGCTGCAAAATGCTCCACTATGTTCCCCAGCCAGTCACTAACTTTGTCTGTCTGCCAATAGTGTACAGCGGGTCTATCAAAGCTTTTTCAATAAAAAACGTTGAGAGTGAACCAAAACACTAAAGTTGTGGACTGTAAAACCAAATGAGCTGTATGCCAATGAGCTGAGCAATGAGCTGAAAGACACTAAAAAGCTCCTTAGCGCTGTGGGGTACTGCAGGGTTGGATCATAACTGTGTCAATATTAAAAACAATAATAAAGAACAGACACGCACCGAATCTCCAGTCTCAGGTCTGGTCCTCCCAGTACAGGTCTGACGAGACAGTCCATAGTGCTGCTGATAGACGGCCAATTTATAGTTTCCATGACAGCTTTACTAAACATGTTCACAACAGCTTCTGCAGACAGGTAACCACCCACCAGGTACCTGCAAGACACAAGGAGAGAGTGTTACTGAATCGCAAGATTTTCTATTACTGCTGTTTCACCACTGTGCAACCCTTAGAATACATCTTTAATTGCAAAAAATATTCAGTTTTAGTCAGAGAAAATTGATCAAAAGTAGTGAAAAATGCCACACGTTCTCTGATTACAGCCTCTCAATGAGATGATTTGCTGCTTTTCTTTGTCATATATCACTGTAAACTCAATAATTTGGGGTAACATTTGGAGATGTCCCCTTCTGCCCTGCAAAGTTGTGATGGGCACTTTATAGACTAAACGATTATAGACTAGAGGGAAATTCTTTATTCGGAATAACACCTCTGAGATGTGCCATCTCGTTTTCAAGTGAGGCCTCAATGGCAATAATACAATGAAAGTACAATTTAGACAAAACATTTAACAAAAAAACAAAAAGATAATTAGACAATACAAATGTTACAAAAACAAACAACCAAAATAAAAAAAAATTAAAGATATACAAAACCAGGGGTTCATACTCCAAGCAGAGCATGAAAGTGGATCATTCATTTAGAGTTTATAGAAAAGTATTAATGTCAGTGAGTCAGTAAAAAAGTTATAAAACATAATTACAGAGGCAATATTAAAGACATGTACAACTGATCCTATAATAAGAGGACGGGACATTTTTGAACAAGTGGAAAGATGATATAGATCGAATATTTACAGGTAGATTATTCCAATCTGAAGGAGATTTAACCATGAAGGCTTTCTTTGCGATCGACTTAGAGACTGCAGGAACAGAAAAAGAGAGCTGTGTGGAGTGTCTCAATTGATAATTAGAGGAGAACGGCTATTTTAAATAGCGAGGGTAATGGAAACGTATACATTTTAGGGCTGTCAACGTTAATGCGATAATAACGCGTTAACGCAAATTTGTTTTAATGGCACTTTTTTCTTTAATGCAATAACCAAATCAATCTTTTCGAGGTTGTAGCGGGCTCATTTTTAAAGCTAGAGTGAAGACATTTTGAGACCTTTGCATAAAGCAAGCATATTTGTGTATTAAATACTAAAATACTTCTCCCTTTAAGGTACATTTTGAACAGATAAAAAATGTGTGATTAATTGCCATTAACTATGGAAAATCATGCGATTAATCGCGATTGAATATTTTAATCGATTGACAGCCCTAATACATTTAAAAATAAACTGCAGCTTAATCAGAAAAACGTATAGATAATGAAAATAATCGTTAGGTCGCAGGTCTAGTTTTGGTTATTTACTGATTTACATGAAAGAAATGTTGGCACAATAATTTTCCTGATAATCACTTGTGCATTATTTATAGTAAAAACACAACACAAACACAATACTTGCTAATGAGCAGTAATAATCTACTAGTTACATCAACTGACCTGATTTATTTATATAGAAACAAACACCTATACATGCAGGTTACCTGACGAATGAAAACATATTGTTGTTATCTGTGTGTGATCACCTGTCCCAGTAGCTGAGCCCTCTGGGAAAATATTCCAGATTGACCCGGCGGACCATCCAATGCAGCGGATGTGTGAGTAGCGTTTCCTCTCCCGGGATGAGACGCCACAGAGACTCTTCCAGCTGTAGAGGCACCAGCAGACACGCATGGTCCGCATTGACCACCTGAACATACACAGATATAAACCCAGTTGGTATTCATTTAACACCGGCAAAAAAGTCATGTAAAAGTGTATTAACAGCCAGAAGAATACGCATTGTGTGTGTGTACCTGCAGGTCATCCAGAAGAGAACCTCCGAGGCTCATTTCTCCCAGGGGCATGTCAGGAAGACGGCTGTGCAGAAAGCCCTGGATCTCAGTGCAGATGTCCAGAGCTAGAGACTGAGCCCTCTGGACCTCATGTGGAGGGAGTGCCGCCCTCGCGTGATAGTACTGCTGCAGGCGCTCCTACACACATTTTATACATTTTTACAATGATACAGAGCTCAGGCAGACAGCTACTGTACTACGTCCATGTATGTGCATCCTTCAGAGAGGCACAGTGTTGCCGAGATAACAATATGAAGTTAACAAAACAGTTTTGGAGTTTTTACGCTTCCACTGGGAATACATACAGCTGTCTCTTGAGTAATATAATATTCAAAGTCATTTTGTGCCTCCAAGCAGCTAAGAACACTGACAGGATGATGCTTTGCTGGTTAAGTTGCTGCGAGGAGGAAAAGTAGTAGACAGCAGAGGAACAATACTGTGTGCTGTTCTGTTACTGCAGTTAAAGAAGCATTTAAATAGGTGAACAATCGATCATAAAACAAGTGTGGTTCCTGCAGTTTATAGCGTATTAAAGCCCGACCCATTGCAAAACAAGACACATCTGAAACAATGGACACTGTCATAGAGTTTGCTCATTCTACTGTGGTACCTTTACAGAAACAAGTCATTAAATTACAAGTATTGGCAAATATTTTTTTCCAAGTATACACTTCCTAGTACTCATTGTGAAAGCAGTGTTCCGGAGATGAAGAATAGAAAATTAAGATGTGCAATTATTCATAAAAGATACAATTTGCATAAGCTTTCTTTAAAGGCAAATCCTATTGTGTCAAATCCCCTCTTATGTCCAGTCATGCGTTTGCAGCTGCTCTGCTAACATTTACTGAACAAATTGTTTCATGTAGCTCATACAGAACAACCCTCTACATTTCTGCTTATGTGGATGTTCTGCACACTGACTCTTAAACCTGCTTTCATGCTTGTTTGACTTCGTCTATAAAGCCAGTGCACAAGCACACACAGTATTTTGATTATGCAGGGGACTCTGGGCTCTGTGCAGCCTAACCGATGCATAACAATGCGTATCCCCTAAGCACTGCGCTTTAAAAAACATGTTACACACGCATAAATGGATGAGCCAACACTGAGCAGAGCTCTTACAGCAGCTGCTAAGACTGAATGCATAATCTATGCCTTCAAGAGCTCAGAGGCGGAAATGTCAGAGCGTACCTGCAAACTGAGGACGCACAGCTGGAGCCTCTTGGACTTTGACTCAGGTTCAGCCGGCAGCTCCTGAGAGGACGTCTGAGGTTGCTGGCTCAGGTCAGCTGATTGAAAAAGAGGTGCTGTTAAGTAATATCAGAGGGACACAGAATATATACCTTATGATATACACTGCTATGTATTTTTGATATTTCTCTGTGTGTCATTTGCCGGTTGTTGAGATGTGGCACATACCTTTCTGCTGTCTGGCTGCCTTGGCAACATGTTTCATCACCACACCCTCAATGCCCTTCTTGATCAGTGTGGGGGAAGCAGAGACCAAACTCAGCTCCTCCCAGCTCTCAGCCATCTTCTGCTTCACCTTTTCATCTTCGGCTGCACGGCCTGCCCGCTCTATCAGCTAAACAACACAAACACTCATCGTCACAGCCAGGCCCCACTGCATGACTGATAATGCGCTGCCCAAATACAGAGTACATACACCGCCATAACCCGCAGGCAAACCAATTTAGATTGAAGAGGCACAAAGATAACCTCAGACTCCAGGAACTTCAGAGACCATCGTTCTGAGAAGCTTTTGCACGTTTTAGTCCAATACCTACAAATTACAGATTTTACATTACTGCTGACCATTTTCAAAATACATTTTTGACTAATTTCCTGTTGTCCAGGCAGTAGATTTACATTCATTCCACTATCAAACAAAAATCAACTTTAAAATTTTTTTATTTATTTATTTAGGGTTGGGCGATATGATGGTATATACTGTGTAGGGTTGCCATGGTAATCGACATTCAAATCAGTATTCGAATGCTAAGTTTTTTTTTTAATATATATATATATATATATATATATATATATATATATATATATATTTACAGTAAGTATGTAATTATAATGTAATAATTCCAAAATAGTGCATGAAATAAGGAATAATCCCACAACGTTATTCATTATTCATAGTCAACATTAATTACCATTAGTAATTCTCAGACGGATATTGCAGTTTGTTGTGTGAAGGTGCATACGGTACAGTAGTGCGGCAGCGGCACTGTCCCGAAGCTTCGAATACCTTCGAATATTTCCCACCGAAGCTTCGAAGCCCAAAAATGGTATTCGGGACAGCCCTCATACTGTGCAACTGTAGAAATGTAGATATTTGGCGATACCGTTTCCTCTGCAGTAACTACTTTCGCGTGATCTCTCGAGTCATGATATCGCTTGATCTCGTGAATCCAGCTACCTTGCAAGGCAATGTGATTTGGGCAGACATGGAGGAGGAGAGCGAAGTAGACCAGACATTTGCACACTGTAGTTTATATTAAGTGTTTTTCAGCTTTTTGAAATGAAAGATGAGCAAATTCTGCTGGAAAGGTCTTTTTTTTTCTTTTGATATACTTTAAATACAAATATGTTTATAATGCACTGACTGAAGTCAAGCTGGCAATAATTACTTCAACTTGTTAACCATAAAACCTGTAACACAAGAAGTATTGTTCTCAGGAACCTTAAAACTTCCATTTTAAAAGAATTTTAGTTTTACTGTTTTGAGTCTTTTGTTTTTAAGTGTTGTCTCATGTGAGGCAGTTGTTTTTGTTCTCATGGAACTTCCACATAAATTAAAAAATAATCAAAAGTGATTAATGAAGTACGGTATGGTTTTTAAATCATTTCTTAATCGATTTTACAGGTACTTTATTACCTTGAGCATTTTGCTGCTTTCATTTTCTTTGTCCACTTTAGTTGATTCCAGAGTCAGTCATCTTAACACACAATTCTCTCAAGACTCATAGTCGACTTGTAAAATTCTGATTCGGGCCGTACTTCTGGATTTGACTACTGTTCACATGCAGTAGCTTGGGAATGCAATCAACTTTAACTCAACCTTTACGGTCTTAACAATGAATAGCTTTTGTACGATATTCAGCAACTTACTGTACGTACTTGCCAGTAAATCATGCTACAGGTAATGAAACAGCTGTAAGATGAGCTTCCAATCTATAAGTGGACAACTAAACACACAACTCAACAGACATATTAGTTTTTTGAGTGCTAGCATGGCACTTGTTCATTAAAGATTCATGGAGAGTTCCGGGCTTTACAGCTTCTTTTTTCCCCCCCAGGTCAGAATTTTTGCAGTAATGAATGTTTCATAATACAGATGAGTGTGGAGTGACTATAAACAACGGACTCATGTGGTATTAACAACCTGAAAAACACTCACCCGTTTTACTGCCAGTGTAGCAATTCCCAGCACAGCAGCCCCACCGACTCCCAGAACCAACTGGGCATTAGAAAGCAGGAAGTCAATCACCGCGGCGATGCCATCCTCTCCTCGCCGCCGACTGCTCTGGAAGTTCATTGCTTCCTTTTTTGTGGTTAGCCTTAGGAAAGGAGAACGCATGACAGAAATTCAAGTGGGCAGAGAGTAAAACAAGACATAACTGTCAGGTAGAGAGAAGATGAACTCTACCTGCAGCTGTCTTTATCTCTAGAAGTCATGGGATGCAGCTGCACTTCCACATGAATGTCAAGAAGTCAGAATAACCCAAGAGATGAACTGACAGGACATGTAGCAGAATAGTAAAACGTGTACTGACAGGTGACAAAGTAAGGAAAAATCTGAATGAATGAATAGATACACTTAACAAATACAAATGCTGGCAGGAGGGGTCACTGAACGGTTCAATGACTTCATTGACTTCACAGTGATCACATCTCAACCCAAGTGTTCTGTTAAAGACTAGTGAATGTGTCAAAAATACAATTTCAAACTAATACAGGGCTTCACCTCAATGAATAAAAATTCAACCACTTTTCCGCTGGGAAAAGGAAACTGACAGTTACACCAGAGGAAATGCGGCTTCATATATGGGAAACCCAGTCTACTTCCACTAACTCTTTGTTTTGGAGAGATTTCTGCTCGAAAATGTTGCCCTGTTTCTGTATTAATCCCAACCAGAAATCCAAATTTAGTGGGTCTCAGCACCCACACCCGCATATTTTTTGGCCTTGTCCATATGTTAAGTCTTTTTGGAAAGGAGTTGGCCATTTAGTCTTAGACATTCTGAACCTGAATTGTGATTTCTCTTTTACCCTTTTGTACCTGGGAAATGTTCCTAAAGGTGTCAGTAAAAACAACACATAATGTTTTGAAGATTATTATGGCTGCTAGAAAGAAAACTATTACAAAATGCTGCCTCCAGAGGAACCCTCTCTCCATGAAAAAAACGACTTTCACTCTTTGACTTCAAAAGGAGAAGGGGGATAAATACTGGGAAAAATGGGATGGTTATAACAATCTAGACTCTTAACGATTTTTCCTTCGTCTGAACTCTTTTATGTGCATTTTGAACTGTACCTGTGCCTTTTTATTTCTTTCTTTGATGATGTATGATTACTGATTATGCTGTAATGTGCCAGTCCTCACCAGTTCTACGTTCATAAAAACAAAACAAATAAAAGTATTAAACATGTCATGTGACATGTTCTACATGACATGTAGAACTGCATGACTTTAATAAACAAGGATATAACTTGTTATTGAATCATGGAGAAACCAAACAGCTTTGTTTTTGCTGTAGACGCATCATCATAGCATCAGATTAAATGCTTGTAAGTGTAGTTTCAAAACAGGCACTGATGTATTACATTATGCAGTTGACATGAAGAACATTTGCTATCATGCTTTTTTATGCTGTATAGATTGTAAATCCCCTTGAGGCAAATTTGTGATATTGGGCAATAGAAATAAAAGTGACTTGACTAATTAGTATAATTTTCTCATCATTCATAACTTTGTTGACAATTTCAGTTTTGGGAAAATAACCACTCTGCTGCAGTCTCTCGTCGGCCTTAAACACGGAGCATCCGGGGTCATATTTTAGTCCTTTAACAACCATGGAGAATCTTGTTTTTAGAAACAGGAAGTTCACAGAATAATCAGACATGTATTCTACTTATAAACAGAGACTTAATGGGAACCAGGCTGTTGGTTTGTTTCTCTTGGCTGCTTCTGTGCCAGAGAAGTTGGTGGTAGTTATAGAGGCCTTTTTCACAGGAGACACTTTGAGGAAAATCACAGCTGCAATTAATAACATTTACAATTGTTCTGTTCGGTCACCATTGATATATTAACATGTTTTCTGTGACAAAGTTGCATTGGTACAACAGCTGCCTGTCATGCTCATTCGTGGAGCAGGCACATATGTGACCATTATATAAATATACGTTTAGTTTGTACAAAACGTCAACATGTGCACTGTGCTTATCATACTTAGCTTCAGGCACCTGAGATCCAGAAATAGCCGCAGGACATGACTCTAAACCATTTCAACTGAGCGCATGTCCTCTCTTTTTTGCCAGAGGTACAGGTTCCCAAGAATGGAGACATGCTCTATTTATAGACCATGCTTGAGTCACACAGGCTGGGTCAAATATATAACAGCTTTCCTAGTCGAGTTACAGCACAACAAATGTCTGCAGCACCTTCAGTACTGAGGGGGCACTTTCAACGTCAGGGTAGAGATCACTTTTATGTTTAATGTTACTTTACCATCAGGTCAACCAAAGGACTCCTGATGTTGACATATTTTAGCTTGAAATATACCTAATATTGTATTAATACAGTGACATATTTGTAGAATTAGCAGCATCATACACCGCCAGATTGTTACTGTAAGCATGGTCTGAAATTAACCTTTTTCCTCACCTGCCACAGTGGCAGGTCACTGAACAATTCTACCAGCCACTCATGTTTTTTTGTGTGCCACTTTTGAAATCTAGGTAGAACGCTTTAAAATTGTAAACACTGAGTCAGTGGTACTAGACAGTAGAATTATGGAATATATCATGTAACCTTAATCCATGACTATATTTAATAACGCCTCATTTTACAGGTCCGCAAATTTCATGATAATTAGCAAGTAACCTATTTTAAATTTCTTTGGAATTACTGCCAAATTACCCCAATATTTACCTCAAAATGTATCGAAAGTTACTTGATTATAAACATTATTTAATAATTCTATACTAAAATAGCATCTAATGGTTAAAATAGGGCCCTTAGGCTTGAGAAGCGGCTGTGCGCTGCTCTTCATCGGAGGTGGAAAACCAAAACTAATAGAAGACACTTCTGATCAGCACAAATCTCACCATTGTGTGACTTATTGTCTACACAAATGTAACCTGGTAGCTGATGTTTATTAAGACATTTCAAATAAGTAAAAATAAAAAATAAAAAATAAAATCTATTTACTAGCAGACATGGAAATAAAGCATATCAATTAACTTTATATTCTTTTCCTGGAGATGTATTAAATAAATTATTAGCTATTAAGAAATAGTGGAATATAATTATTAAATAATGTTTATAACAAAGTCATTTTCAATACATTTTGAGGTAAATATTGGGGTAATTTGGAAGTAATTCCAAAGAACTTTCAAATAGGTTACTTGATATTTATCACCTAATTACCATGAAATTTGCGGACTTGTAAAAATGAAGTGTTATAATATATTTAATTTAGGCATTAGAGTTGCTTTTTTAAAAATAGCATTACTTAATATAAGGAAAACCTGTCTGCCATGGTGGCAGGTGACCTGAGATCTCCTGCCACAGCCCACTTTTACCCTGTTATTTGGCAGGTGGCAGGTGCTAATTTCATTCCCTGACTGTAAGTGAGGGGACAGGCAGCATCTCTACATGGGGTTAATAGTGTAAGCAAAAAAAGCGTTGTACTGTTTTCTTTAGTGTTTGTGGGACACTGTACTGGTGGCAGCACTGCGAGTTGTTACCTTACACAAAGAGCACTCTGGCTTCTCCTACATATATACAAATAGTTTTTCTAAACTTATCTTGCAGTATAATTAAAGTTAATCCTCCTGGCTGTGCTGCTAATATGTTACACATTCACCTGATGGTAGCACTGCTCCCAGTAGACCACTTACACACCAAAACACTGTCAATAACCTGATATTTTCAGGTGGAATTTCATTTCATTCATTCATTCTCACTGTGCAATATCATTTTCCACTTGTGCAAATGTGTTAATAGTCTGTTTATTGTCAATACTGTATATACTGCTTATCTTCTTTATTATCTGTGAATAGTAGTGTTAGCAATAACAGTTACAAATCTAACGCCAGATATTAGTAACGTTGACAACCATTAATGTTCATCTAACGTTAGCTAACCTGCTAATCATCCAGTCGGCCCACTAAGTGTATTTGTGTTATCAGCATGAAGAGCAGACGAGATAAACATCTGTCAACAGCTGCTAGCAGCTAACAGCAGTTAGCAGGTAAAGCTAACCAGCTAGTTGCTTAGCTACATTAGCGGTTAGTGACAGCTGACTGAACTATACTCACCACTCAGTGCGGAGAACAATGTAACAGTCCGACTCCACACCATTAGTGTTGTTATTTAATGCGATGCTGTTTAACAACTCCGTTATAAAGTTAACGTTACTTTACTGTGTTCACGGACACTAGAGTAAATATAGCTAGCTGGCTAACAGCTGCTGTCTCCTTCTTCTTCTGTTTTAATTGCGGTTGGTATTAACCGTTAAGGTGCAGCAGCGCCCCCAGGAGACGCTCCGGAGCACTACATCAATAAGAGGGTTCATTCAGCAGTGATGGAAAGTTACTAAGTGCATTTACTCAAATACTGGAGGCATAATTATTACAAATGTGAAATACTTGTACTTTACTTGAGTTTTTTCCATTTTATGATACTTTTTACTTCACTATATTTATTTAAGAGCTATAGCCTACTTTTCAAATTGAGATTTTGCATACAAAACATATGATCAGTTTATAAATGAAAGCAATTAGAGAGCTATACTGGGGAGGCGGGTGGGAGATGGGTGGGGGGGGGGGATTTTATGCAGTTTCTTATTGTTTCTTCAAACCATGATTGCTAGTGACACATTCAGATTTATAAAAGTGTATGTGCACTAGATATGTGTGTTTATTATTTATATAAATTTAATTCAATATGCATATATATTTTCTTACATGTTTTTTTTCTATTCATCTTTCTTTAATATTAACTTACTTTGAATGTATTTCATATTTTTATATATTCATTTACTCATTATTATTAATATTATTATTATTATTATTATGTAAAGAATATTTCATACAAGGTTAGGTTCATTATCAATAATATATCATTACCACATTTTTTTTCTATAATTATTAATTTCTTAATTTATTTTATTTTATTTTCTGGTTTCAATAATTGTTAATAAAAAGAAATCTAAAAAAAAATAAAAAATTAGCTAGCTCCAACCTGACCAAAGACAACATTGAAGCACTGCTTACATATTAATACATCAATCATAGTTATCCAATATTATAATACCCTAGTATAACACTGACAGCAGCCATTATGCACAGCACTTTTGATACTTTAAGTACATTTTGTCGCGAATACTTCTGTACTTTTACTTAACTTTCATTTTGAATCCAGGGCTTTTACTTGAAGTGTTGTTTTTTAATAGTGTTGTATTGCTATTGATTTGAAAACTTCTTCCATCACTGCAATTTAGTAACAGTTTTAGTACTTTTGATCATATCACATGGGTTTCATCATGGAAACTTTTGGACAAACTCCAACAGCTTTTTCAAGGTCAAGAATGAACTTTGAACCTCTTATCTTAGGCTTTTTTTCAAACATGCTGCCGATCGATTTGATTGCCAATCTGTCAGTTCTTCCTTTGTAGTCAAAACCCAAATTATTATGACGGCCTCATAGCTTAAAGCCACATCTATTTATGCATTTGCTACCGAGACTTAATCAAATTAAATTTGAAAAAGGAAAAGTAAATGAACGTGAGGCTGTTCCCTTGATCTTTTGATTTTGTTAATTGTTTTAGAGTTCATCACTGATTTGTGAAATCCCCTCAGGGTGGAATCCTGTCTGGGACAGTATTTACTGTATTGGTTTCACATAGCGGGACACTTTCTAGCCATGACACTGGTTCCCAAATGCCAAACTTGAACAGAAAGGTCATTGTATATTAAGAGAAATTATATTCTATGGATGCACCGATACCAGATCAGATATCGGTCCAATACTGACTCAAATAGCTGGATTAGATATCAGTGACAATGGAGCCAAACCATTCAACTCAATTCTATGTTAATTCACTATAAACAGGAATTCCTGTTTAATTTTTGACCAATTTGTTGTTCCATTAAAAAGGTTTACACCTGAATTTTCTTTTTACCAAGTTATTGGTGTACAATTTATTATTTTAATAATAAATAACAATTCAGTAAATTTATATTGATGTATTTATTTGTTACATTTTGTTTTACAAAGTTAGGAAAAGCAATGTTTAAGTCATTCCTGATGCTGCCTTGCACATAAAAGAGTGATCCCAGTCTCTTCCACACAGTGAGGCATACAGCTTATTAATTATAAACTGGTATCGGATCGGTACTCACGATCGGCTGATACCAAAAGCCCAGGTATCGCTATCGGTATCAGGTCTGAAAAAATTGGATTGGAGCCTCCCTATTATATTCTTATGGAGAATTGAGGGGAAAATAAGAGAAACATATCTTTGATACTGTGGCCAGTTATTTGCTTGATCATTTCAAATAGGTCAACCTGAATATGAATCCAGATTAATAACATGAGTGATTACTGCTGCTGGCAGGAAAAGACACACTTCCCCCCTGCTTAGTGCTTGAACAGCGAGCTTGGTTGAGGGACAACCCTGCTTTAATGAATGGCAGACCAACTCTGTGGAGACAATTTCAGCTTTATTTCAGTCAGCCAACACCGTTTCAGTCCCAAAAAATGTGACCAGTGAAACCCATGAAGCCACCTTATGTGCCACCACCATGTCCACAAAGTTAGTGTCCCATTCTCTGTTTGAAGTGCTCCAGTATTTTCCTATTGCATACTTTTAACTTTTCCTAACATCTTCAAGTTCACAGCTGTAGCAGAGCTTCAGAAAACCATGAACACAACTTGCCCTTTTTTTAGAAAGTAATTTCTCATCTGAGGTGAGGTTATTTTTGTTCGTGTGTAATTCCAGACTAACCTAGCAATGAGCTAATAAGTACCTCTGCCAAATATGGCTGACTGGGAGCAAGAAACAAATTTATCTGTGTTTACACAGCAAATCGCAAGGACAAACACATCTGGAAATTGAGTTTCTTCTCAGCCATGTGTTTAGACACAAGTTAAACAAGACATAATAGGGTCGGTGTTGTTCTGTCTGACCCAAATATCACCCAATTTAAATGAAGAAAAATTAGATTTAATACAGAACAGCAATAACATGGCCTCTGTCACTATATAAGGTAACTTCAAACTGAAACAGGAGTGTACAAGGCCTGAGTATTTCATCACTCCATAAAACATCAGTTTAGTTGTGACCTCCACCAGAATGAGCCGTACAGCTGAATCAAATCATAACACAGAAAGCATGGCTGCACATCTGCCAGTTGTTTCAACTTAAACTGCGACCGGGAGGCCGAAGTGAACAAAGATCTGGGATGACACAGTAAAGGTAAGGATCAGAAACGTGGGTGCAAAAAAAACAAATGTTTCTTTCTGCATAAAAGTTTCCCCAATCGAAGACTATACAAACGTATTGTACATTATAACAAGTTAGATTACAGCTCAGGTTTTCTTTTGTACACGTCCATACATACATCTTTCTTTTGCGGTCTGTACATCTTGGTTACAAAAAAATACATGCCATTTTGAAGTATCTATGGATATAGAAACAAGAAATGTTCAATTAAAGGTAACAGAGCCTAACTGCAGTAAGTAACTTACTGCGTAGCAGAGACGCCAGCTTCGTCTGCCAGAAACAAATAATGCACTCAAACTGATCCAGACTCAAATCAAAATGCAGACAACATGATGACTGTGCTCCTCGTGCCAGACTAAAACTGGAGCGAGTAAATGATGACTGATCAAAGAATGTTACGATATTGAAATACATAAAAGAACGGGTATATTTATATGTGTACATGTGTGACGGAGCTGTGCTCAGTGGCGTCTCATTTTCACTTTGCGTCCTGAACTCTCCCGGTGTTTGTCGGAGTCTTGACCGCGTCTCCAGTAGTTCTCTGAGCTGATGCTGTGACGGCGGTGACGGGAGTGCGACGGCCGTCTGTTCTCCTCTTTGTCCATCTCTAGCACCCTCGGCCTGGTGGAGGACAAACATTGAGATGACAAGTCAGATTTGGATCCCCATTTAACACTATAGCAATTTACATGACACCAGCTCAAAAGGAACACAAAGGAACATCGATACAGTCTCAGCTATCTCCTTTGCACAAATGTGTCTTACACCCTTTTCAGACATGCAATACGTAACATTACTGGCTTCAGCTATCTGTTAAAGTGATGCCTTTTTGTCCTTCAGACACAGGTGAGTGTTAAGTTAACGTTCCTTATGGCTTCATTCAAACATGACAGCACATTTACTGGAGTGCAAGAGAGAAAGAAGAGCGTTGTCTGTTCTTTCACAGGCTGCATCGCTCATGGATTTTAAATTATTTTGCCTTTGAAGTCTTAATTAATAACCATTGTGGGCGTGAGGGACGCTCGCCCCCGCTTCACACAGTGAATCCACTGATACATACTCGCATTATCTCATCATTTAATGTTATTAGAGAGCAAATTCTGCTGCCTGTTATATAAAGTCAGACAGCGCAAAAGCATTGAATGACAGGACTTTAAAGGCCTTTACACACCGGGGGTGTGACGAATAAACGACACGAAAATATGAAATGCTTGCGAATATTTAGCATCCAAACTATCCATACCAGCAGAAATGCGACAGCTGCAGCACTTTTTGAATAAATGGTTTGAATAGATTTGCAAAGCTATTTCAGTTTCTTTTTAGCGAAATGCTCTGAGTGAATTTGTCTCTGGTAAACAGTTACGCAATATATATGTCTAGGGCTTTTATTGTGAAAGGTAAGAACGGAAGGAGTGGATCTGGTCTGTGCTGATTTTGTCAAGGTGAGAATATTGGTCTGATTATTACTGTGGTTGCACTTTTTTTTTTTTTTTACTTCACTGCCCTGGTAGCACCGCACCGGTAAATAGTTTTTATAGACTGATCTGCTCTGAGAAGATCGATCTCCTCAACAACTTAAAACGGGCTCTTTCACAGTGTTTCATAGTTTATTAAACTGAGTTTGTGCACAAGATATGATGACCAGGATAACTCCATTAAAGTAATCTTAGAAGGTGGAACAAGACGTGCATTTCTTTCTGTGCATTCTTTACCATACTAGCAGCCTTTACGTTAATCTGACTGCATTCCTTTCAGACTTGTCGTGTTGAAGGTGACAGAAATGTTACTATGTCCGACCTTGTAAGATTGCTGTCTTGACTTTTACATAAAAGTCAGCAGGGTACTTAATCAGACATGAGACAGATTAACGATAAGGTGGCTTTGAAGGTCATCATGGATCCACACGGTTCCTAATAACAAAGACCTGATCCATGATTCAATTTGGGCCTGTGTCCAAATTATGTTCAGTCTAACTCGGTCGAGACAGGGTCTCATTGTATTGCTGGGTGTCTGGGGTCAGTATGTCCATGTATCTAAGTGAGCCAACTGAAAGCAGTCCTACATTAACATTAACCTGCGTTAGTTTCACGTCCCGGTGAGAGGGTAAAATATGATCGAGGAAGTACGACTGGAGAAACAGATCCATGAGTTTGAAGGCTTATCAGACGCCAAAACACTGCACAGTGATTATGATGTAATGAGAAAGGACTGTAATGCTCTAGATTTTACGGCTTGATCTTTTGTCGCAACGATCTCGGGGTAAACAGCAGAAATACGGCATCCATGTTGACAACTAATCTACCAGGAATATGTTCTTGGACTTATTTGATTGGCCAACGCAGCGCTTTGCCGGATGAAGCTGCATTGCATTCCTGCAAAAGTTGAGCCTGGTTCAGCGTTTTTTGCCAGACAAACCTGGAGATTTTTTGCCGGAGCCCTGAGTTGGCATCCCTGCTATGTCAACAAAATGACCTCAATCAAATGAATGAGGGGGCTCCATTTTTTGTGTGCAGGGCTAATACCCAGAGGACCTAATCATATGATGTGCAATAATCATTGCAAGAGACTAACATGTTTTTTGAGGTGAAATAGAGTGGGTAAACTGTGGATTGCAAGAAAAGAAATTACACATATTGTTACTCTTTTCGACCACGGTGGCTTGTCACGCATCATGTTGCTGACAGTGTTGGTGTTATGATTCTACTTCCTGCTTTCCCTGTAGCTTAATAAGGCTGATATCATATTTTATATTATAAAAAAATGTAACAACTAATTCTGACGTTCGCAAAGTGTCTCTAAATATCAGGTGGAACTATCACCGGGCCTGTTTTTCAGATTGACCGACTCACTGACTGTTCTAAGGCCCCCTATGGATCAGGTCTATCTTTTTAGTTATTAGTTTATGCAAGTGTGGCAGGTTTTCCATGGGTCTGTTTCGATTGGACCCATGAGGACCTCTTCTGTGTCAGTATGTTTGTGGGGGGTATATACCTGTGAGCAGCATCAGGGTCTGCTTTGCGATGAGAGCGTTTGGCTTTCAGAGGAGCAGGTCTCTCTACAGGAGAAGCGCTTAAAGGGCTGTCGGAGTCCAGTCGAGGAGCATCTGGTCTGGTCCTGGCAAAAAGAGGAGGGAGAACAAGTACGAGGATCAGAGTGAGATTTCACACAAGATTGTTACTTTTTTAAAGTGATCGTATGTTGACTCACTTTCTAAGGATGATAACTGCACGCCTCGCCTTGATGTCTTGGGGCCGGATGCAGTGGGTAATGTCATCAGCAGCGTAGCCACTGAGAGAGAGAGAGAGAGAGAAGCTGTAAGAAATGCTGTAAGAAAACAAAAAAATGCAACCAATGCATGACAGCAACAAACACACACACACACACCTGAGTACTGTGACACTCCCTCTCCTCACAGGCAGCACAAACACAGGCTCTGACACCCGGATGGGTTTGAACTGGAAGCGACAGCCAAAGCAGAGAGCACTGTCACTGAAGAAAGACACTGAGACGATGGGGCGTGCAAAGATGTGCAGAGGATCCACATGTGACACAATGCAGCCACCTGGTTGATAATCATTGATGACTGCACTGTTCACAAACCCTTCTGGGACCACTCCACTGGACACCAGACGCTTGATCACTAACTCATGCACCCAGCTGGGGATGTCATCCACCTCTCCTTTCCGGTACAGCCTCTCCTGACCCGGTCCACGCTTCTCCAGCTGGGATCCATACGTGTAGCCCTCTCCGAAGAAGTACTTGTTGCGTAAGGGCGCCCTGTCCACGGTGTGCTCCCGGTAAAGTCCAGCCTCTCCCTTGGCCACCACGTCGTCGATCTTCCCTTCAATGAGAGCGCACTCCTCTAGTGTGAAGATGTTCTTCTGCAGGATGCTGCTCTTCACACGGCTAGCCTCCTGCTCCCGGTTCTCCACGCTGTCATCGCTGTGATCGTTGTTATCCTCGTCGTTGTCGGACTCTCGGATCTTGCGCTTTCGTGCTTTCCCGTTACTCGTCCCGTCCACCACGTATTTGTTATTCTTGAGCTCGTCTCTGTGTGGAGTCATGGACTTCAGCTTCTCCCTCAGGTCAGAGTAGCCACTGGCTGCCATGTCAACCAAAACAAGAGCACTTCTGTAGTGTAGTTAGCTCTCAGTTACTGCATGTCAGCTCTGTTTCAACAGGCTGGTTATATATATGAAGTTAGATGTCAAAGGGAGTCTTTGATTGAGGGTAGCTTAAGGACCTCTCACTCTCACAACCAAAACAAGACGACTTATGTAGTAGTTAGCTCACAGTTACTGCATGTCAGCTCTGTGTTTCAACAAGCTGGTTATATATATGAAGCTAGATGTCAGCTCTGTGTTTAACAGGCTTGTTATATATATGAAGCTAGATGTCAGCTCTGTGTTTAACAGGCTTGTTATATATATGAAGCTAGATGTCAGCTCTGTGTTTAACAGGCTTGTTATGTATATGAAGCTAGATGTCAGCTCTGTGTTTAACAGGCTTGTTATATATGTGAAGCTGGATGTCAAAGTGAGTCTTTGATTGAGGGTAGCTTAAGGACCTCTCACAACCAAAACAAGACGACTAGTGTAGTAGTTAGCTCACAGTTAGCACTGCAGCATGTCAGCTCTGCTTCAACAGGCTGGTTATGTATATGAAGCTAGATGTCAAAGGGAGTCTTTGATTGGAGAAGTCGCTCACTCACTCTCAGCGGTGTGTCCAGCTCACACTAGTAGCTAGCTAGCATTAGCTGCTAGTAGCTCCTCCGGTCTGTCTGTGCACCAGAACAGCAGTCTAAGGTGTGAAACTGTGACAATCTGCAGGTGGTATTACCGGGAAGCCTACAAACAAACAGCTGTGATATAAACCGTCGACACACTACGAGGCTGTAACGGTAGCTCTTCCGAGCCGTTGCCTAGCAGCTAGCAGCTAGCTTCCACTAGCCTGGCTTGGTCTGTCCGTCGCCGCCTGGAAATACCGACCAACCACGCAGCAACATCTCACATGTCACCGTTAACACTCCCCAAACCCTCCGGTTGCTCCGGTAGACGGTTCCTCCTCTCAAGAGTCCAGGAGGAAAAGCATGTTGTTTTATCTGCAGTAAGGGTCAGTTCACAGGTTTACAGCACGGTAACTATAACCAGGCTGCTGCTCCATGAAAAATAAAAAAGGCTGGAAATAAACTCGTGTAACCTGCCAGAGATCTGCGCATGCGCAGTGGTGGAGCTGCCAGGGATGTGTTGGTTATGAACGATCTGGTTCAAAGAGCCGGCTCTTTTAAGTGACCGATAAGAGCCGGCTCCCGTCCGAGAGACGTTTTTTTTTTTTTTAAAGGGACTGTTTGTAACTTTTTACACGTATAAATCTACCGGGTCGGTTTCCCATGCGTGCTCGTTCAGACAAGACTCCAACACAAACTACACGGAAGCACCAAAACCGTAGAGTTATATGTAGTGAAGCCCGTCTGTTAAACAGTGTCAACTCGTCCTGCTCCAGCCCCCTGACAACAGCCAGAAGACACAGGAGAGACCGTAGTTTTGGTTTCCAGGGCCGGAGTCTCTGCTCCTCTGCCTGCTTATCTTCACTCACACACCGCGCCCGTTATCACGTTCCACTCTTACGTGCATGTGCGCACACTACACACTGCAGAAGAGTTAGTTTAGCTCTGAGAATATCTAGTGAATGTACAGTGGACGTTTGTGCAGAAATAAATGCTGCAGCTCCTCCAGACCAACAGAGGTTTCCCGTGTCTTGTGAAGTGACGGGGCTCTGCAGCGAGAAACGTTATCGTCTCCGATGCCGGTGTCTTCCCTGTTCCCTCCGACCGCGGTCTGGAGGCTGAAGCAGGAAAAGCCAACACCATGGATCAGCATTGATTCATGGCAAGACCTCCGTCTGGTCAGCTAACATTACTGCCAAGCAGGTGAAATATAGAGTGATATTGTGCTTTTAGCTGACGTGTGTCGCCTCACTGTTTTGAGCGATGCTTGTTCATGTCTATTTAGAGCAAGCAAGCGCGAGCCCGACGCTGACTTTCGTTGACTTAATGGCCACAGGTGTTGCTGTTAACAAGCATTTCTGAAAGTTACAAACAATCCCTTTAATTAATTCAAGTCAGAATGATAGGACAATTTTCTCTGCGCCACGGGCACTCCATGCACTGACTGTGACTGAATGTTGTGTTATTGACGTCAGTGCGACCAATCAGGTGATGACAGACAAGGATCATACCATCAAGCATGTGCGGTGCGCTGACGGTCTACAGGTACAGAGCAGGAGGGAGAGGAGGAGAGAAAGAGAAAGAGAAAGAGTACGGTGCGGTGCGGTGCGGTGCGGTGCGCGAATAGCAGACAAGATGAGTGACAGTCGGAAACGAAGCAGCATGTCAAATTACAGTATTCTGGAAATTATAAGGTTTAGTATAATTTTATTGAATAATTTAAGTGATATATGTGCACACATACTTCATCATAGGTCAAAACAATGCTAAATTTGGCTGAACTATAAAAAGCAGAAATTATAAAATGAAGAGTCGTTTGGGAACAGAAAGAGCCGCCTCTTCTTGGTGAGCTGAGCCAAATGATCTGGCTCACTAAAAAGAGCCGAAATTCCCATCACTATGAGCTGCCAGTGTGAGGAGTGACTGTCACGTGACCTCCTGACACATAAAACACATAACAATCCATTTTTGGGAGCCCCGAGGGCACCATGCTCAAGGCGACTGCTAATTTTGTCCCACTAACCTCTTATTGACTTCCATTAGGTTCAGTGTTCATTTAAGGTTGGTATTTATTGTATTGATGCATATCCATTATTATTATTATTATTATTATTATTATTATTATTATTATTATTACTATTATTATTATTATTATTACCTTTTTTTATTATTACACACCAAAAACTGACAATAACTGCACTATACTGTATAATGACTGTGCAATATCATTATCATTATTACTACTAAGGTGTAATTCATACTGTGCAATATTTTCAGGTGGAATTTCATTTCATTCTCACTGTGCAATATAATTTTGCACTTGTGCAATTTTTTTAATAGTCTGTTTAAGATAAGATAAGATAAGATATTCCTTTATTAGTTCCGCAGTGGGGAGATTTACAGTGTACAGCAGCAAAGGGGATAGTGCAAAAAACAAGATGCATCAGCTAACAGTAAAAAAAGAGCTAAACAAAGTGTAACAAAATATGAACCATTTAAATAGAAGGAAGTATAAAAATAGGAGCAGTATATACAGTATTGACAATAAACAGACTATTAACAAAATTTGAACCGTCTCTTCCAAATTCACATCTTTTTTTGCACATTTTTTACTTGGAAAGTGGAAAGCTTATTTAGATTTGTAAATCTTATGTCTTATCTATTGTTTCCATCACCAGACCCATATTATCCCTAACAGCTGTAAATTGAAATATGATTTTTTTTTTTTTTTTACATTATTTCTATGCTTATTGTATTTGTTACTTTACCTACATACCTATATTTAGATTTTGGTCTGACATGATTTGCCAATTAATCAATTAGTCAAATTTATCAGCAACAATTTTGATAATTTATTCATTTTAAAGTAATTTATCATAATTTCTCCTTTTTGTATCATTATAAATTGAATACTTTTGGGTTTCCAACTGTTTCAGACAAACAAGCAGACGTTGCCTTGGGCTATGTGGACTTGTTATGGCTATGTTTTAGGCCTTTTTGCTATTCTTATTATTATTTTGTGACATTAAAATATCAAACAATTAAATTGATTATCAAGGAAATAATCTACACATTAATCAATGATAAAAAATGCCCATCACAATTTACCAAAACCCAAAATGACATATTCAAATTGCTTGTATGGTCCAACCAACCGACCAAAACCCAAATATGTTTAGTGAAATATTATTAAAGACGCAGAAAAAAAAGTTGAAGTGATTTTTGGGCATTTTTGCTTAAAAATAAACTCAAACAATCAATTTATTAGGAAAAAATGTGCAGATTAATTTCCCATTGACCAACTAATCGATTAATCAATCGTTTTTATACAATTTTTGGCATATTATAGATTAAGCAATTATGTTAAATATAAAATTAATCAATAATGAAAAAGTAGTTACGTGCAGTTGCAGCCCTGCCTGAGACACTGTTCAATAAAATAAATATAAATAAATAACTTTGTTGATTTTTATTATATGATACCTATTAAAACATTCAGTTGTGCCATTTTATACTGATACCTCCAAATACTTGTTGTGTAATCATTTTAATCACTCATATCTCTCTCTTTAAAATAGCGTATTTTATTTTGATAAAATATTCTTTACAAAACAATCAAGTGGATGCATTAATATCAGTTGAATACAACAATTGTTTACACTGACATCAAGTTTTACATTAAACAGTATCAATAAAAAAAATTAAAAGACATGTTACATATCAGTTATAAAACTTTGTAATGACAAGGCACCAGCCTGTGAAGCGTCCTCGCTGTTCAGTAACAGTTTCTGTACATTTTAAAACATCTTTAATGTTTAATCAATTAAAACTAAGATACTAAGTGCATTTATAAAGGTGTCAACCTGAAAGAAACATTATTGACTTTTCACTGTCTTCAGGATGCACTTTGTCCAGTTAATGCTGAATAATAATCAAGTAAAAGTGAGACTGACTTCAGGGTACACGTTAGAACACCTGAAGGCAAGAAGAGGTAGGATAGTTATAAGGGTTTTGTCTACATGTATGTGAGTGTGTTTGTACAATGAAGCATTTGTTATAACATGGTGATTTCGCTGGGTGGCAGGATGAGCCTCCTCTCCCGCACAGACATCATGTTTTCCACCTGCATGGCAACGACTCGACACAACTCCAGGCCCTGCGGACAAACACCGTCAACATGAGCGCAGTAACAGCAGCTCTTCTGAAAATGATCATGTGTGGCCTCTGAAGAGTGTCCTTGTCTGTGTTTGCGTCATACCTGCTCCAGCTGTAGCTGAGTGACCCGTTGTGTGTTCATGTCCCCCAGGGTGAGGTCTACGTACGGGTAACTCGTTCCAGCAGTGGGCCTCTGGGTGCGGCTGGACTGCACCTCCACCAGGGGGACCGTTGCCATCAGCTCCTGCACCACGGAGACCAAACATTATAACATACAGCTGTCTACAGCGTGACTCTACTTCTGGGCTCATGTTTCGGTCACGGTGAGTTGAGTCATATGTTTCCTTACATGTGTATTTTTGTGCAGGAAGTGGAGGCCATGTTGATTGACAGCAACAATACAGGGGGCGTAGTAGGTGGTGGAGCTGCTGCTGTGGATGTAGAAGAACGAGGAGCCGAACATGGGGAATGCGCTGATCAGTCCTGCACGCACAGAGAAACAGAAATTAACAAGAGTGAGTGCAGATTGTCACAATTCTATTCATCACATGAATTGGACAAAAAAAATACTTTTTTAAAAGGGGCACTTCACATATTTTTCATACCAAGTTCACTCTATTCAGCCAGTTAGACTGTTATTAGGTCATTAAATAGGCGTTATCAGTGGTTATAAGCCACATAGATGTGGATCAGAAGGGGTCTGCTATACCCACTAGTAGGTTTTATCATTGATTCACATGGTTGATCAGCGAAAGAAGGATAAAAGACGACGACCTCTAAAAACCGTAGTAATAATGACAGGAGCAAAAGCGGAAGTCAGGCGCTGTTATATAGACAGCGTGAAACTCCATATGGGGTGGAGGGTTGGAAATTAACTTTTTTTTTCCACCTGCAGGGCTGGACTGACCATCTGGCATACCGGGCATTTTCCCGGTGGGCCGACGTCCTTTTGGGCCGACGCATGTCTTCTTTTTTTTGGCCCATAAAACAGGTGAAGCGGCCCGCTTCTTTTCCTTAATTGACACAGGGCTGGCCCAATCGCTTTGTGCCGGGCGGCCACAGTGAGGAGGAGAGGGAGAAAGATGAGGGAGGAGTGTAGAGTTTGCAGTAAGCAGTTATGGGCTGCTTGGCTCAACATATGTCGTGAGAGATGAGGAGTGCTCGAAGTTGGCCTGTACGTAGCGGTACGCAGTATTTTACTCATTTTACTCCTTGGCGTACCGTGACTTTTTCATGCGTACCGGAACTTCTCACAAGCTGTCAGTACTCTCCTCTGCCCTGTCCATATCAGGTTCTCTTTGAGATTCATAATGGTGATACATAACGGCGCAGCACCAGCGTATTTGCGCCGCGTGGGTTTATTGTTTTAAAGTCACTAGAATTCAGGAAACAAAGTCTCTGAAACTAAATTTTTTCTGGGGGAGGACACCAAGACTCCCCGCTTTGGTTTTGAAATCCTTCGTATTTTTGAGGTCTTAAGGTTGGCAAGTATGCAAAACAACCACATTTGAAGGTATCTCCTCGAACAGAGCCTTCAACAAAATGTGATACACACAGCACAAATGGCTGGTGATGGGGCTGGTCTGGGCCAAAATACCAGGGCCGATCTTTTGTCTCAGTCCAGCCCTGGTTGTTACACATGTAGAGAAAAAGTAGCTAAAATCACAGTTTCTTTTTACCTGCAGTGCCTCCTCTTAACATGAACAGGAGATCTTACCCAGAAACTGTGCTCTGGCCTGGTGCGGGTTCAGGGTCTGCACTTGCTGCATGTGTTGCGTCACCATGGTAACCCACTGCTGGGGTGGCTGCTTTTTGAATAGAGGCGTGGCGATGTACTCTGATAGTTCATGTCTGGAGGAGAGAAGGAGATAAACAGGAGTCTGCTGCTTCACTCAGTGACTTCTCAACATTTCTCAGGATGATTTAACTCAGCGAGCTGTTTCTGCTCTGCTGTCGGCTCCGTGTGTGTGTGTAGGTGTGTGTGGGTGGAGAGAGATAGTGATAACAACAGTACGAAAGGACACAAGTTTTTACAGTTGAGAAAAATAAAGTGTCACCCACTTTAAACACAAAAACTATTGTCTGCATTCTCTCTTCAACAATGAGTTTCTTCCTGTACGGTTGTTGAACATCAGAGCTGAATGGAAAATGTAGAAAAACATCCAGTACAGCTTCAATGCTGCTGTACTGTAACTATCTATGTGCTGTCATGTTGTCCCCATTACACATATAGAATAAAATATACAACATTTAACAACAACACATGCCCATAAATCTAATGTACGTCTCCAATAAATGTGCTGAAACAGAGGCACAGTTTAAGGTTGAGTTTCCTAAAATAATTAACCTGCTAGTAAAACGGATCTTTGTGGAGAAATTTATGCTAATATCACTTTTATATTTTGGTCGAGTTAAAAGTCAAATGCATGCTGAAAAAATGGATATAAAGTATGATTATCTACTTAGAAAAAGTCAGAATAATTGCTTTAAATGCAATTAGATTCTGGAGGCTAAAGGGAAACCAAATGGAAATAATTACTGGAGCAAATTAAAAGCATGGCGGCAGTGTTGACTGTATAAAAACAAGATGGCCTAAATGGCTGTGCTGTGTACATTGAAATCTTTGAGAGAATGGATGACTTTTAGTGGGTGGACATTAGGTGGCAGATGACCTCTGGGTCTGAAATGTGAAGTCAATGCTGAAGTGCCTTAAACTTGCATTCTTTCTAATAGCCAGCAGAGGGCGACTCCTCTGGTTACAAAAAGAAGTGATTGTATAGAAGTCTATGAGAAAATGACCCTACTTCTCACTTGATTGTAAACATGAGTTTATGGTCTCAATCACTAGTTTGAAGTTTTCTTCAATACAGCATGATGTTCATTTAGTAAATTATGGTCCCATTTAGAGTCAAATAGACCATAAAGGAGGATATGCTTTAGGGCGTGGCTACCTTGTGATTGACAGGTCGCTACCACGGCGTTGTCCGGTCTTTGAGCTGTCCATGTTTTCATCTTACAGCTTTAACCCTTTCACAGTGTGTTTTCAGTTCATGGAAGTTAATTGTAACAGTTTTGGACGCCTAAAAATGTCTTATTCAGCGTTCAGTTGTACTTAGCTCCAACCTCTCAGGTCACTTCTGGTTGCCAAAAATCAAGATGGTGACGGAGACTTTTAACCACCAAAATCGAATCACTTCATCCTGGAGTCTAGGTGGACGTTTGTGCCAAATTTGAAGAAATTCGCTCCTGGTGTTCCTGAGATATCATGTTCACAAAAATGGAACAGATGGACGATCGGACAACTGAAAAACATAATGCTGTCGCCGGCGCGGAGGCAAAAAACAATATGTTTGGATTATCTATAAGACTCTTTAATCCCCTGATCACTGAAACTAGAGTCTGTATTGTCAAACATTGTTATCTTACATGGTGGGGATGAAGATGATGTCTTTGGCTCTGTGCTGCAAAGCTGCCAGTTTGGAGATCTGGTGGAATTGCTGATCGCTCACTTTTCCGTGTGGAAGAACATTTAGCAGGCCTTTACGGTAGTCTGGCAGGATCTGAACATACACACAAACACAGTTACACACTCACATGCAGGTAACATGTACTGTATGTATGTTAGACACCACCTGTCATACCTGGTTGAAGTGCATGGCGACGCAGAGCTCGTTCTCAAACTTGAGCGGTTGAGACCAGACGACTCGTCTGACCCAGAAGCTGTAGTTGCTGTCGACTAACTCGGCCTCTGTCGCAACATCCAGGATGTACTCGCGCTTGTTCAGAGGACGCACATTCTGACCTGAACACACCCACATACACATGTGATGTCATTTATTACACAGAGATGTGCATATTCATCTGAAGATAAACTTAGACACAATGCAAAGAGTCCTGTGTTAGTGGTTCAAGGAACAAAAAAAAGCGTTGGAGCTTTCAGCACTGAAAACTTGATAACCCCGGGTTCACATAGGCCGCGATGCGCCGCGCTACATGAATCGTGGCGCAAGCCGAAGCCTGGCTGTGCACATCAGAAGCACATTTCTCCCCGCTGGTCAACAATCTGTTTGTGCGTGTTTAGTGTGCCTGCTCGTCTCTCTCGTTCTCTGTTTAGACACGACTGACAAATATGTGGAATAAGTACGCAATTTAAAATCTATGATCACAAACAGCAGTGACACCAGGCTATTTCTAATACATATTGTGGATGGATTTTGAAATATCATTGGGTGGAGGGACTGGAAGGAATCAAAACTCTGGGAGAACAGCAGCAAGAGAGGGGAGGGAAGTCAAAGGCGTTTGTGGGATGCATATTTTATCATCTTATCATAATCAGATCATTCATATCACATATAATATATAATTTATATTGTTTATAGTAGATTATCAGCGTATTTTCTTGCCAGATTCGCCCACTGCACATGGAGAAAATAGACCAGACGCCAAAATTATCGTTGAAGATTGCGAGCCGGCTGTGGAGCTCCGTGATGCGTCGAGTCCTATGTGAACAGCTCAATTGATTTACATGGGTTCTGAAAGGACGCGGGACGCGTTTCTCCGAAAATCGCACCGTTTTCGCGGCCTATGTGAACCCGGGGTAAGATTGAAACAGCAGGAGCATTGTGCAAAGGAATATGAGAAAGTTGTACGGGCAAACAAGTACCATAACAAAAGCTTAATTTCATTTTATCAGAAAACATTTAAAAAGCACAAGCAAGTTCCTTTTGAAATAACTAGAAAAAGTTATATTATGTCATGTTATGAACTACGTATTTATTCACTAACGCTGGCAATTTGTACATTATGTTTATAAAAACATCTATATAGATACACAGCATGCAAATGAATGGCACCTTAACATCTTGGTATATAATAAAGAGGAAAGACGTGTATTGGGTTGTTATTGGCAGAGATTCTGTGTTGTGATATCGGTATCGGAAATGAAAAGGTGATATCGAGCCATCTCTTATTTTGCCACGATGGCCCGAACAGGACATGAGTGACTTTCTCCCACAGCTAGAAACCAGAGAACAGTCTGATATGTGATCTGTGAGTGGATCTGCTTCACCGACAGTGACGACAAGATTGACTTTGTGCACTAATACAACATTTCATGTGTGTTTGTGTGTGAGAGGGAGAAGCAGACCTCTGTTGGTGACTAAAAATATGGCATATTCCTCCATGGCCTCCAGTTTGTGTAAACCCATCTCATAACACAGCTCCTCAATCACCTCCAGGGCAACCTGAAAAACACGATAATATCAACATACACACAAGTATATCCAAGCCGTCTCCTCAAAGACATCAGTGGTGCTGAACTGCCAACACTTACAGAGCACGTTTTGATTTTCACGTGACGTTCAATGCCTCCAGGAAAGAGAAACAGCTGACGTTTTGAACTACGTCCCGCCTGGGGAAGTACAAACACACACTCATTTAGTATAGATCCCCTGAAATGTTACACACTGGACCTTTAAGGTTTTATATAAAAAATATACTGTAGCATCCGTTTATAAAATATGATTCAATGTTAGAAATTAAACTACACAAACGTATATAGAATAGTTAAAGGATAAGGATGGTGATATTCTATTGTGCTCTTATTGTCAACGAATCCTATGAAAAGAACAAAACCAACAAAGTGATCGTCTCTTATCACATTTTGAATTCTCTAACCTGTCTGTGATACTCAAGGCCCACGGGCTCCTGAATAAATCTTCAAAAACGACTTAAATAGTGCATTTGTTGGGGGCTATTTTCAGGCTACAGTGCCCATGTTTATTGTAATGAAGGAAAATGACACCCAGTGCAACAGTGTGGCTCCTTAATGTGTTTTTAATAGTTTTTTGGAGCTCTGTGGCACAGAGGAATAAGTTATATCTGACTGTGGATACACAGAGAGTACTTTTGATTTTGATCTTTTCATGAAATTTGTTTGCAATAAGAACATTTTTTATCATCAGTCATGTCCTTCAAAATTTGCTCCAATTTGACCAACTACCACATTAATTTGCAGCTTATATCAATAACAGGAACATATACAATAACATAGATGTGAATGTGTCTGTTCTTCATAATGAGTAGTGACTATCTTTAATGGAGTATCTTTACACTATTTTAATTTAAAGGGTAACTTCAATATTTTTCCACCTGGACCCTATTTTCCCATGGTTTTGTGTCTAACTGACTAATAGGGAGAACAATTCCTCAAGTTGGTCCAGTATTGAGGGAGAGCGCTGCAGACGGCAGCTGCTCACAGGCTGCAATATGTTGCTATTGGGGCAAGCTGGCACCGTCATTTACGTCCGCTAAAAGTGCTTGTTTTTGCCATGACAGGTTCTGATTGTTATTATAGGTGTCTGACAAACATTATGGAAAGAGTCTCGTTCAAGGAGAAGTCTCGTTGTGAAATCTGGCGAGGTGACTCGTGGAATACATCCATGGTGGAAAGGTGAGCGGCAGCCGGTCAGAGTTTGTTGTGTTGAAGTACAGAAAGTGTAGCTTAGTGTTATCTAAAAGATTTTTAATGTCATTGCTGGATATTTAGATGATTTCAACAATGTGGAGGAGGTCTTTGAATTCAATGGCCGTCCGTATTTATTTGAGCCAGAGTATACGGATATTCAGATTTCACAACGAGACTTCTCCTTGAGTGGGACTTGGACACAATAACAAACAGACCGGATCTAGGGAAAGGTAAGAAAGCATTTTATTTCCCTGTAGGGTCCTCTCCATAATGTTGTCAGACACTTATAATAACAATCTGAGCCTGTCGGTGGCTAAAACAAGCACATTTAGTGAACTTAACGTTACATTGACGTCGCTCACTTGCCCTCGTAGCTCGTTTAACGGCTGCCGGCTACAGTGTTATTCCTCAATACTGCACCAATTTCAAAAATTGCTGTCCTCATTAGTCAGTTAGACACAAAAACATGTGAAATTGGGGTCCAGGTTGAAAAATACCCAAGTTATCCGTTAAGTAAAGGATGTGAATACTTCCTCCACCACTGCAGATAAATAATGAGGCACTGACCATCACAGCCTTCAGCTCCATGCTGTTGGGTGGAACAACGCGGCCGCCATACTGTAACGTCTTCTTCAGGTTCTGCTCACATGCTTTAGCGATGCCTAACACATTGAAGGAAAACATTACATGCTACTGCCGTTGGTAATGTGTACAACAGTTTTAAACTCGGTGATAGTGTGTGTTTTTTACCCTGATATTGTGCTCCAGCGCTGCGAGAAGCCTGCTGCAGGCTCTTCAGCAGGAATGGCTTGAGGACTTCAGAGCAGCGATGGAAAGCGGTCAGGATGTACAGCAGCCTCCAGCCTCGTTGGCAACTATCACTGTACGACACAAGAGTGCACAGACACGCTGAGGATTACAGGCTTGAAGAAGAAAGAGGAGCGCAGTGTGGGTCGGTTTGTTGTGTGTACGTTGTGTGTGTGGGAAAGCAGACTCACGGTTTGGAGCTGGTGTTAGCCGTAAGCTGTTTGAGGAGTTGGCAGTAAGCCTCATCCCTCATCAAGGTGAACTCTCCTATGAGCTGTAGGGAGGACACACACACACACACACACACACACACACACACACACACATTAGCAAACTGTCAAAGAGAAAATAGTAGCCTAAGAAAGAAAAAACTGTATTTACCTTGAGGAAAGCGTTGACCACTTCCTGTTCTGTTGATCCCCTTGACGGAGAGTCCCCCATGAAACGCATCACCGCTACAGACACACACACACACACACACGCAGGTCAACAGTATTGAATAGCATATTTTGTAGAGAAATCCAGCACTTGATAACTTAAAATCTGATCAGACTGTCTCATTTGAACAGAGGATGAACGGGAGCCCAGGTGTAATAAGAGTAGTGTAATAAGATGATGTAATTAGAGGAGAGATGAGAGAAGGTGAGGACTCACACAGGAAGAGATCAGTTGCCACTCTGTTCATGGCCAGGTCCGTAAACTCTATCAGAGACTCAGTCAGAGGAGTCTGCAAAGGAGATAAGTGTAATATGAACAACTCAATACACACAAAAAAAAACACCTGGAGAAGATATACATTATGAGATGCTTTAAGAAATTATAGCAATAAGAAAGGCACCTTGGAGAACTTGATCATTTCAGTGGGCTCTCTGGAGTCTCGGTTCTTGCTTTTGCTCTTCAGCGAATCTCTGAGCACACCAATCAGTCACAAAGTGCAGCATTTAGATTTAAACATTGTTGGAAGAAGCACTCAGATAATTGATTGTATACAGTATGCAGCAATACCGCACTATCAAAATACTCAAGCATTCAAAAACTATTTAATTAAGGTGCAGAAGCATTAGTGACAAAATGTATTTATACTCATTATGCAGATTGGTTTCTGTCAATTTTTTTCAATGTTTTTTATTATTCAATCATTATTATTGATGTAAAAATACTTTAATGTTGTAGTTGGTTAAGGTGGAGCTGATTTTATGTACTTTATATGCTGTTGGGTTCATATATCATATCATATATTATAAACCAATGATATGTTTTTTATGTAAAATTAAAAAGGTAACTAGTAATTATTGCTGTTAAATCAGCCATTTAGACTGTTATCAGGCCATTAAAAAATAGGTGTTATTGGTGGTTATAAGCCTCATAGATGTGGGTCAATAGGGGCATACTATACCAAATATTAGGTTTTATCATGTATTCACATGGTCGATCACCGAAAGAAGGTATAAAAGAAGATAACAGCGACCTTTAGCAACCATAGTAATTAAAAAACATAGGGTTTTCACCCAGGAGACCGGTGTTCGCCTCCCAAATGAAATTAACAACGTGTAGTTGTCTTTTTGTTCACAAGCGTTAAGTTTCACTTTTGAAATGTAGTTATTTTAAGCCAAAACATGATGTTGACCCCTGAACCTAACAAGTGTTTTTGTTGCCTAAACCTAAAGCAGCACTTTTGGTTGTGTTCAACACGTTTCATTCAGGTTTACAACATGTTAGAACGTGTTGCTTTTAAGTTTTGCTTTCACTTTAACAATGTAGTAGGTGTAGTAGGCCCCTAATGACCCATACCTAAGGTGGTTATAGCGACCGATAAGATCTATTTAATGGCCTGATAACAGTCGAATCGGGTGGTTAAATGAATGTAGTAGAACAAAAACTACAATATGTCACTCAAAAATGACAAAATCATAAAATTGCAATACTCTAGTAGAGTACAAATACCTCAAAATTGTACTTAAGTGCAGAACTCGAGTAAATGTATTTAGCCACTTTCCACCACTGTATTTGAAATGGTCACGGTTGTGAGGTTAGTGTTTTTCTGAGTGTTTGTGAGGATTTCAGTGTGTGTGCATGTTTTTTTTTTCTGTCTCACCCCTTCATGTTGTTTCCCTGTCTGAAGAACTTCTTGGCGAACTCCAACATGTCATATTTACTGTCCTGCAAGGCCCTCTCATCCAGATCTCCTTCAGCAAATCCGTCAAGGGAAACCCTCTGAAAGTCAACGATTGACAGTGAAAAACAACCTGACACTCAGTTTGACAGGCAGAAAAAAACATACTGTATGTGAGCGAGTGTGTCTGTGTACCTCAATCGTTTGATCTATCTCATGTGCAGCCATGGTGGACGCCACGGCAACAGCGACAGCCGATGACACGGCGAACTGTCCCGCCCCTCCTCGAGGCTCTGCCTTGCGATCCAGCGGCAGCGACAGGAAGTCAGGAGGAGCGACGGGGTGGACGCACTCTGCCGGGAACGCACCGGAGCGGCCGAACACAGCACCAAACTTCCAACCTGACACACAAGAGCAGAAGGATTACAACACCCAATCATTCAAACACACACACACACCTGGTCCTGATCACTATCTGCCTTTCCTCTAACAGCAGGTCAGCTTTTCATTTACACAAGTCAGATCTGTATCTGCATGCTTTTCTCTCTCATTTAGAAGACTTAACTCTCACCCACGGCTACGCTGATAACCTGGCACAAAATGCAGCCTTTGGTCTAATTATAGATACTACACACTTCTGCCACTGGTGAGGACATCGTATTGACATTAATTCCCTTTATAACCACTATATACGAGTATATGGCTGAACCGTGTATGGTCAGTCTGTGAATTTGTGGCTAAATTGTTATACAAATAGTCAGTGTTCATGTCTATAATGTAAAATCCAGCTGTACATGTCCACCTGGTCCGGCGAGGACACTAGGGGACGCGCTGTTCCACTCAACTGGCCATACAAGCGGTGACGATTCCTATCGTGAAATGCACCTGATTGGTCCCCGGTTTTCTGCTTGCCGTTTCAAACAGGAAACAACATGGCGGCCTGCTCGTAAACTTTCTGTTATTCCATCTAAACAATCCACCAAAATCTACTTCTAAAAACATTTTAAGCGAGAAATAGTCTGCCACTACTGAATCTCGTTTCATTTTAGAACTAGATCGCCTAGTTTGACAGCTTGGTCCAAGTTTCGTGGGCCATCGCATCGGACGGGTTCATTTCCATAAAGGACTTATCCCGCCTTTTCATTTTGAAAGAGGCCAATGAGGAAACTCCAACACTGCGCCGACCAATCGTGTAACTTCATCACTCAATCAGTCAGTCAATGACAGACTTTTGCGACTTTTGCAGTCCAGCCAAAAACTCAGATAAACTCACTGGACGCTACCTGCTCAGCATCAAACAGCAGACAGAGAAAGTTAGCAACTAGTTGGTGAAAAGGGTTGGAACATTTAGCAGATACTTCCCTCAGTAGTTGGTGGAGACAAAAACAGAGCTAAAAGGAGGATCCATCAGGTGGCCATAAACAAGACTCAGAACAAATGATAAATGCTGATCCAAATCTGCTGGATGTGTAAGTTAGCAACTCTTTGCTACAGGTCAGCCAAATTTATACGGTGATAATAAGTCAGTGCTACAGTATTTACATTTAAGTGGGGACTAGCTGTTTGTCCCCAGGATGTGACGTAGGTATTCACAAACACAAGCTGTCCTCCAAACACCTCTTGACTTTCTGAGAAACACTTGAGGAAAAATGTAATAAGTAATTCAGCTCAGATCTCACATTCATATCTGATATTATTAAAGTTCAGACCTTTAGAAATGCAGCCTTTTTACCTGATTAAACATGATAGCAGATCTCTGTGGATTGTATGGTGTTGGATTGATTCAAATTCAGAAAATTTGACCATAAGGTTCTATGTGAGGTTCATTTAAGGACGGTGTTGAAGTCCAAATGTCAGAGTCCAAAGAAAAAACAAATGCATCACAGTAAATTACTAAAAATGTGTGTGAAAGCACACTCTGAGTTTATCCTTTCTATCTGTTAAGCAAAGGAATGACGTGACTTCTCCTCATCTGTGATCATCTTTTGTGCCCTCAAGAAATGAATCAATGAATCAATATTTTTCAAATTGCATCGCCTTCTTCCATCTGAAAAATCATTTTCTGATACAATATTGTATTTAAAGAGTGCTGCGGGCATTGTCAACATCACTGCAGCTATTTCTCCTTGGCTTAAGATGCCATCACTCCTCCAGGGGACACAGACACAGACCAGGTTAGTAAACCTCTCAAAGCTGTCTGTTTCAATTGTCGCCTTGTTTATTGTTGGGGCCATGGAGCTAATATCTGGTTACCACGTGCAAAGAGGGTGAAGTTTATAGATCTGATTTTGTTTTAGATTAAAATTTAACGAACACTCACCAAAGTCTTGCGTGTCTCTTTTCAGCTCCTCCAAAAACACCACCTTCTTCCTCACCACACAGCCGTAGCTGTAACCTGGAGGAGACACACAGACACACGATTGGATCACAGATTCACTCGTTAGATAACAGGATTTCTTCACATGTACCACAGTGTTACAGTCTCACCCTTCTCCAGCCCGTCCATAACCTGCAGCCTGATGATGTCACCTTTGTGAAAACTGAGCATCGAGCGATCGTCTGTCACAAAGTTTCGCTCTGCAATCACATAATCTGAGTCCTGCAAGAAAGAACGACACAAATGGATCACACTGTTATTGTAATGTTATTTGCATACACAGTATTTGGACTGATGTTTACTCCAACTTGACTCATCTACTTTTGCTTCAGTCGTTGATTTTTCCACATCTCCCATAAAACTCACAGAAAAGAGGAGACTGCCACACCTCAGAACATTTTGACATTTTTAGTTGTTTGTGTTAGTTTAAAACAAAATGAATGGCCATTACAAGTCATTAAAGGGTAACTTCGATATCTTTTAACCTGGGCCCTGTTTTCCCATGTTTTTGTGCCTAACTTACTAAAGGGGACCACAATATTTTAAACTGGGCCAGTATTGAGGGATAACACTGCAACCGGCAGCAGCGAAACGAGCGGCGAGGGAAAGTGAGCAGCTTCAATGTAACGTTACGTCCACTAAAAGTGCTTGTTTTTGCCGCTGACAGGCTCAGATTGTTATCATAAGTGTCTGACAACATTATGGAAAGGACCCTACAGAGAAATAAAACGTTTTTCTTACCTTTCTCTTGATCCGGTCTGTTTGCTATTGTGTCCAAGTCCCGCTCAAGGAGAAGTCTCGTTGTTAAATCTGAATATCTGTATACTCTGGCTCAAATAAATACGGGCGGCCATGGAATTTAAAGACCTCATCCACATTGTAGAAATCATCTAAATATTCAACCATGACATTGAAAATCTTTTAGATAACATCAAGCAACGCTTTCTATACTCCAACACAACAAACTCTGCCCGGCTGCCACTCACGTTTCCACCATGGATGTATTCCACTATTCCACCGTTGTCTTCCAGCAACACGTCACCTCGCCAGATTTAAGAACAAGACTTCTCCTTGAGCGAGACTCTTTCCATAACATCAGACACTTATGATAACAATCAGAGCATGTCATGGCAAAAACAAGCACTTTTAGTGGACGTAAATGACAGTGCCAGCTTGCCCCAATAGGATTACACTGCAGCCCGTGAGCAGCTGCCGTCTACAGCGCTCTCCCTCAATACTGGACCAATTTCAGAAATTAGTCACTTAGACACAAACACTTGAGAAAATAGGGTCCAGGTTGAAAAATACTGAAGTTTCCCTTTAAGGTAAAATCACCACCTCACAGCACCACAGAACACTGAAGTCCTTTGCTGTTCATGTGTTAGCTGAAACTGTTTTCAGGTTACATTGGCTGAGCTCGAAACAAAAAATACAAAGAAATGAAATGTATATTATTAACAAATGTTTTTGATAGCATTGAAACCCTGATTCGTAATCGCTGCAGAGCAGTGAAACTCCAAATACTCCTCATTCCAACTGCAGCAACCATTGAAATACAGACTTTGGATAGAACAAGAGTGTGTGTGTGTGCGCTGTACCTTTTTAATCTCATTGATGAAGGTGTCTATGAGATGTTTGACTTGCGGTGCCTTGGCTGAGAACAGGATCAGCTTCTCGTTGGCCAGATTGAACTCCAGCATGTTCTCAGAAGGGATGGTGACAAACAGGATGTCTGCATAGCTGAAAAAACACAGTGCAACAGGTAATTTCAGTCAGACAACTCACATTTGAAATGTTTATTACAACAGCAGGACATAGTTACTCCCTGCAGATATGATTACACGAGACAATGGGGAGCGATGATTAAACATATTCCTCCCCGTCGGAGCCTGCAGGTGGATGCTGGGATGGTGGTGGGGCTGAAAGAGCAGGCAGCAGCGGCATTTACAATGCAGAGGTAGAGATGGGAATTTTTTCTTTTTAAATAGACCACCATATTGGAAGGGTGCGTTTGATAGATGATATGGAGAGTGAGGCATGTCACGTTTAAGTGTAGCAGTGCAGCTTGAGTTGACTGCCTGAACTAGCTCGCAGGCGTTGCTCCATTTAGTACAAAAGCTTCAGACTATCATATAAAACAAAGCTACAGAAATAGAAGAAATGTATATAGTTATCAAATATGAATACTACCTACATGCTAAATGTACTAAATGTCTTATGACAATCCATTGTGTCCCTTTTACGCTGATTATCAGTTTGTAAATACGTTATTTAGTTTAGTTTATTTGAGGGTAGAGTGCAAATTAATAAATGCACATGGTATAAAACATGCCAGAATTAGCCAAAAGGCTATTTTTCATGTGTTGTCCCTGGCCAAGGTGTAACAGAAGGCATCCTGTAATACATCAAAACAAAAACAGGGCATGCAGTTTAAAAGTATTTCTAAAATACATCAGATCAAAAACATAAATCAGAACATGCAGTTTAAATGTTGGAAAAGGACACACAGTTAAAAGCAGTAGAGACCGTGGCGACATTCGTACATATAAGACGACATTGTATACAAGCAGGACATATAGATAGAAGCAGCAAAAAGAGTTTAGTGCTGTATGTACTAATCATCCATTGTTTTAATTGGGTACTGACAGATCTATAGGTGTTTAGTTGTCTGATGTGAATTGGAATTATATTCCACTCTTACTCTTTACTGTAGAAGCTGTATTTTTGTCTGTATCCTGGTGATTTTATTTTTTATTTAGTTCTTTTATGTTTGTGTTTTGATCCACAGGCCTGAAGAAAATCTTCTCTCAGACATAACGCTATCAGTGTATATGTTGGCTGATAAGTAACGAGATATTGCAAAACAGAAACTCTCAAATATGGGTATTATAAAGCCTCAAAAATCCAATATTGCTGAGGCTAGACGCACAAATCAATCTTCCTCTGAATAGTAAGAAACAAGCAGAGGAAAGTCAAGATAATCAGACAATTTGGTATATGTGTCTGTGTTTTACAACTCACTCTGAATTGTAAAACACTCATATCTGGAACTCCAAACAAGATAAAAGAAATGCCAATAAGTAAACAAAGACATAAAAAATTGCACGTACGTGTAGGGTCGTAGGACTCTGAAGTAGTCTGGAGCTGCAGCGCTGCTTTTTACCGTCTTCAACAGCTTTATACCGTTGTGGGACACCGACAACACCTGCACACCTGTTCCTACACTACCCTGCACACACACAGACAGAGGTTCAATAAAAATTCAAATAACACACTATATCATAATTATTATCCTCTCAGGATTTAGCGCCCTCACCGATGCAGGGAACAGACGGGAGAAGTAAATTTCCCAGGTTTCCCTGGCAGCCGTCACGATTGTTTTCTTCACGTGCTCCTCCACCGGATCCATATTCTGTTGAACTCCGTGTTTAGCTGTCATTCACACAAACACACACATGGACTCATGAATGTCAACGAGACGTGTTTGGATCAGAGCATACGGTCTAAAGAAGAAGAACAGACAGACTACCGAATAGAGCCTTCATTTTCTGCCTTTCATCCCGGGTGATGCGAACACACGCCTCTGACAGAGTGTCGTTCACTATCTGCACGAGACGACAGACAAGACGAGAGGTGATGTTAGAAATAATTTAGTTTGAGCTCTCTAGGATGATGCTTCATCTGTTCATCCTGCAATAATTGTCTCTTAAGTTACCTGTTTGAAAATGAGGTCCAGCACCAGAGGATTGTTGAAGCTGTCTTTGGGATAGAAAACCTGTAAAAGCAAGAAAAATACTCACAACAGAATAAAACACAAACGCGTTGACAGTGGATCAGGATGTTTGTGTGTTTATTTTGTGTAAGTACACACCTCCTTTCTGAGGTAGAGTCTCCAGGGAACATTGGTGTAGGTGTAGTGCTCTTCATTGGTTCTCTGATGAAGTTGTGTCTGGACGGTCTCAGTCTCTACAGGAAGCTCTCGAGAAACTGCACCAAATAGGTCACGTTACCTTTTAGTTTCACCTTTATTCGATGTCCTTATTTTGACAAAACTGTATTAATCGAGCGTGTTAATGATCTGTTGCTGTCTCGCTTTAGGACAGTTTGACTGACTTTGCTCCACTGTTACTCCAGAGAATGGAAGAGCATTTTATTGTCCTAATATTGTTGTAATCTTGTTTACAGAAATCCAAATGCTTTGAAGCTGCAGTCGGAAACTTTGAGCAAATATGATAAAAAGTAATTTTTATAAAACGGTCACTATATCCTGACAGTAGTACATGAGATAGGTAATCTGGAAAAAAAAAATCATGTTCTTCTGTGTCCTCCGGTGTTCCTAACGGCATCTGCAAGATTTCACCGCGCCCAAATACAATCACCCAATCAGAGCCGAGCTGTCTCTAAAGCAGCTGTCAATCACTGCTCGCGAACTGCGACAAAACTGTCAAAGTAACTACTAACTTAGTGTACTGTTTAGCTGTAAAATTACAAAGTTTGTGACCTGGCCGTCGAGCCAAAACCAAACTTTCTCATTTTACAGCTAAACAGTACACTACAAGATGTTTCTGAAAACATTTGAGGCGAGAAACAAGCATTACAGTAACAGAATATTGATTCGTATTTGATCAGTGCTGTCTATTTTGACAATTTGATCGGAGTTTACGAGTTTCGTGATTGACAGCTGCGCAGAGACTCCTTGGCGCTGATTGGTTGTTTTCCTTTCGGTGTGGTGAAATCTGGCAAATGCCATTAGGAGCACTAGGAGGACAACGTCACTTTCACTGATTGAAAATGAAATGATGTCAAGCTGAATGAGGAATAATTCAACAACAACTGTAATGACTGAGAGAACCCGGCTACAGAGAGAGACACGATGCGTAAAAATAGATATAGGAATAGTTCAAACCTATGTGTTTTATTAGAAGGAATATTCAAATGTCATTTTTTGCCAATTTTGACAGCCCTAATGTCCCATGAGGAAGAAAATACAATCAACATATTCTTTTCAATTCTAAACAAAACTAGAAAGCGGCGCAAGATACCTTTACCTCTGCAAAATGCTGTAGCCTTGTCTGAATATGTGGATGTACTTTGAGAGAGTGTGAGTACCTGGAGGAGGTATGGGGAGAGGACGATCAGGTGGTCTTGTCTTTGTGGTCTTGGGGGGTTTAAATCCCGCCTCTTTCATTGCAGACGCAGACGGCGGGGGGGCAACAGGACGTTTGGGCTGGACAGACACAAAAGCGTTCCCCTGCATGACTGATCTCTAGCATAATCTATATAATATCGTTGTATGCACTTGCTTGTGTTCTGTGTATTCTTGCATTTTTCATTCATGTGTGTGTGTGTGTGTGTGTGTGTGTGTGTACCTGTGGAGCAGGAGGGTTGTCCATCTGCGGCTTGAGGATCTGTAAAGCTTCATCACGAGCAGTTTGCTTCTTCCTAAACTTCCCCTCTGGTCTTCTAAATACATCCACACAGTGTCAACATCACACATTACAGTTTGCAGGATTAATGTAGAGTACTGTATAATCTGTGTGTTTGTGCTTAGTGTGTAAATACAATAATTCTGGTGCTGTGTGCTCACTGCAAGCAATAACATCCCAGTCAGTATCTGTTGGTGGTTTGTTTGTTGTAGCCTCGGCTTTACAGTATGCACATGTAACTCTGTGACTGGAGATAGCATCAACTGCATCAAGTGCTGCATTTACAAGCAAAACTGTGTGTGTTTGTGAGACCTTACCTCTTGTCAGATACCCGTGGATCTTCCGGTGGAGGTGGGGAGTTGTACCTTTTGATGATGTCTTTAAAAACAATATAAACCATGTGAGAATTATGGAGATTACACTTTACATCTTCTTTCATTGTGTCTTCCAAATCCAAATACCAACCAATGTGTCTGTTAGAAATCAGTAAATATATATCGACTACATGATCATCATTCAGTCATGTTGTATAAACCTGTGACATCAACATGTTGAAGCTTTTAAATTCAGACACCTTGGATATCTTGGCTGGGGACGAGGTGATCTGTATTCCGAGCTGAGTACTTCACCACCTCTCCAGCAGGGGGCGGAGGAGACGTCACCACTGGGGCTAGAACAAACACAAACACACAACAAACAAAAATATATATACAAACTACAGCTTTTAAATAAGAGTTTTAGTCAAAGGGACTGAAGGGACTTTCTCTCTGTTCTGTTGTCTCATGTTTTCTCTCTCTCTTACCAAACTTCCTGGCCGGTGTGTCTTTGTTTATGGGGATGCTTGGAGCCTTCCTCCGAGAGGCGCTGTCTTTACCTGACTGAACCTGAAAAAGACACACAGAGAGGACGGAGAGTTTGAACTCAAGGCTTTGCAGACGTTACATTTTGTCTATTGAGATTTACGTTGCAGTAAGAACAATGTCAGAGCAAAGAAAAGGGAAGAAAAAGGACTTTACACAGGACTGTGTGAATGCAGCACATTTCTTTTGTGACAGATAGTAGAAATGTGAAGCAAACTTGTGGAAGTCTGCAATTGTGCTTGTTTTGATTTTGTCAGGGTTGTTGTGGCGTTCTGAATGTTTCTGTGAAGTTCGATGAACAAAATAATTGCATGTAACATCATGAACTGCACCTTAATGTTCAGTTTTGTCAAAACTGGAGTCATTAAAATGGTTTAACTAAAATAAAATGTATCTGTGTCACCATCTCAAAAGAATCTGTATTGTACATCACCTTTAAAAACAGCTAAAGACTCACTTATTTAAGGTGGCCTTTGTGTCACTTTGTGCTGTTTAGTTTTGTATTTTTTGTGTTTCTAATGGCTGTTTTATTGATTGTTTTTATTGCTTTTTTATTGTTTTATGGTTTTATGTTTTTATTTTTTTATTCTTGTAAAGCACTTTGTGACTTGCGTTCTATGAAAGGTGCTATACTAAATAAACATTATTATTATTATTATCATCACATCATACGATGATTCATGTGACTGAAAAATATTAAATTGAAATATTGAATTATTGCCCTTTATAAAAGCAATTATATCACCAGAACTGTATCACTGCAGACACTCACCAACCTACTCAACTAAAACTAAGATATCTGAACAAAAAGAAAAGTTGCAGCACATACTCAGAAGCAGCTGGAAGAGCCACATCTGCATCACCCCTCAGTCCAGGGTTTTTCATCCCACAATTTTAAACTTTTAACTTCTATTCAGTGATGTGATTGTTACTGTGTGGTTCTGTTTGTTTTTATTTCTCTTTACTCAGGTCTCTCTGACAAAAGAGATTTTGATTTCAATGATTAAATAAACATATTTTCATTTCATTCTCAAGTATGCTTGTTTTTCCATTTTCTAACCAGCTTTTGCTCATCATCCTGACTGCACATTTCTTCATTTTATAGCAAACAAACCACTCACTCTTTCCACAAAAGGAAACTGCAAACTGTCATTTTTCCTGAGGAAGTGTTGCTTGTTGTTGTTGGAGTTCACAACAACAACTATAACATCTTACATGAATTAAAAAAGCACTGAATCATTATGTAATGTGTCAGTTTGGACTGTTAGCTCTCATGTCTGAGAGTTACTGACCCGTGCAGCAGCGCTGGCTTTAGGCGGTGCTGGCTCGGTCCTGTTAGTCGTGGTGGAGCTCCGCTGAGGCTGAGGGCGAGCTCCGGGCTGAGTCTGGGGCTCCACGGGAGGCCGAGCTTGAAGGTGCGATGGAGTTTGTTCCAGTGGAGCGGGGGGAGGGTAGGGAGTGGGAGTGAAGTTGGCGTAGGGGCTGGGTGGGATGTTAGCGTATGGACTCGGGGGTATGACGGCGTAGGGGCTGGCCAAGGCGTACGGGCTGGGAGGGTGGTGCAACAGAGGGCTCATGGGAGGGCTCGTGATCGGGGTGGTAGGGGGGCTCGTCACCGGGCTGCCGACCATGGCCATGGCCTGCATGGTCATCTGCTGGGCCTGAGAAACAAGACGATGACGCATTAATTCCAAAACGCTGGAACAAATAAACAGACGCAAGATCCAGACGGAGGGTTTACCATGATGATGGCCTGCTGGTTCACGATCGCCTGCTGCTGCTGGGCCAAAGCAGCCTGCTGGGCATCTGGAGGAGAAACACAGTAAACAGGAAGGAGGGATGGAAATTATGTTTGATGAGGTTTTTTTTTCTCATATTTCTCTTCACACTTGATACGAACCAGGTGTTACAGGTGCCACGGCAGCAACAGGAGGCGACATCACGCCTCCCACGGGAAGGACTCTCACAGCTGTGGACACACGTACACACACACGTCAAATTTCAGATTTTCAGTGTGTTTGCTTTATTACACAACGATTTACTGAGATACTGATGTTTCTCAGTGTGTTTCGGACAGAGCTGGTGTTTCTGACTGACCTCCAGGTGGAGGTGGGGGGCCGGTTGACTGGCCTTGCTGTTGCCACCCTCCTCCAACTCCCCCAGCCCCCTTCATCCTGCTGGACAGTCCTGCAGCTGATTCCACTTCCTGTTTGGACAGACAGACAGACTTTAGGACTGAACATAAGAGTACAACATGAATGCAGGCTGGTATCAAACTGATTTATCAGTATCAACGTATATGATGGCTGATATAAGAGTCAGTAGCATTTCCATTCAGTGTTGGTTTTCCCATCCATCCAAAGATGCACTGTAAGACTCGCTTATACTATATACACGGGAGAAGTTTCAGTTGGTTGCAATCTGCAACCTCACCGCTAGATGCCGCCAGATCCTACACACTGCTCCTTTAAAGTAAGGCATCTAAAAAAGTATTATTTTGGTATCAAACTCTGGTATCGTATAAAAAAAAGGTCATATGACACCCAGCCCTACCTCTGACAGGTGTATAGTTTGCTCCTTCAGAGGGAACAGCAGCTGTATTCAGCTTTAGACTGGTTTTACTGTAGTTATAATAGAGTCTAATGGAAACCCAGAGTCTTAACACAAAAGTCTCAAAACCAAACCATTTCTCTACAGCTGATCTGTGTGTTCAGCTCCAAAGAACTGTCACTAACAAATCACTACAAATACTATATTCAGTGGTGGTTTGGGGCTATGAGGAGGTGATAACATATCATGGAAGTAGTGCATAACTTATGTTTTTTTTTTTTTTTCGTAGTGACTCTGGTCCCCATTGGAATCCATTTCTAACCAAGCTGACGACACCTGCTGTACTCTGTGACAGAGCAAACTACAACCCTTTCAGAGCGGCTTTGTAAGCCAGATATTCCTTAAATCGCTGCATTTGTGAGTGTAGATATCAACAGAAGTGCAAGAGAAACACACAGAGGGATAAAAAAAACTACTTGTGTAATCAGAGCACTTTCTGACTGCCAGTTCAGAGGAATCCCCCTTACTGTATGGGAGCAGCCGTTCCATCAGAAATCAGCCGCTGACCCATAAATCCACAGCAGTGTGTGTGTGTGTTTATAGGCCATGTCTCATTAAATAGTAAGCCCTTCATTTGCCAGAGTGTCAGTTCCTCGTAAGCAGATCCCCGCGTTGCCTGGGTGGGAAATCACCGTGGCGATCTAGTCTCCGTGACAGTTACGGTAACTGGGTAACGTAATAGGTTGCTGGGCGGGAGAGGTCTGTAGAACACATCTGATACATGCTAATTCCTGTCAGCCACATCCGATAGCATGGATGACATTCAGCATGTCGCCGTCCCAGCTGAAGACTGATAGATCCAACATGGCCAGCAGCATTCACTGCCACATTGGCCAGACTAAATACGCACGGATTTAACTCAATCAACAAGTACGACGTTTGCGGTGGGTAATGCATCATAACCGAGCTGACATAGGTGTTTTACTGCTGCCCAAACTGCTAAATATACAATGAAGAACTAGTCTTAAAGAGAAACTGTCATATAGTTTATACTGCTTGTGTTTACATGAGCATTAGGCTTGGTCCATACTACTAAAAAAACATGTGAGCAGGCATACTCTTACTGCATATTCTACTGCACTGTACCCGGAAATGTACGCTGAGTCTCCAGATTACAGATAAAGGACCATATTTGAAACAATGTCTGCAAACTATAACAACACAAATCTGGTAACTACAGCACATGATCCGGTAACTACTTAGACCTACCTGAGCTATCCCCCATGTACGTACTAATGTTGGCAGAACTGTTTTCAGGTATTATCCACCTATAAAACTGCCTTTAAACTAGAATCTGATTGTGTTTTTGTGAATGTGTCTTGTTTTCAGGTGTCTCTTGGAAAAGAGATGTTAATCTCACTGATGATTAAATAGATTGAATAAATAAAATGTGTCTTATTTTATAAAATCTGGGACTGAGAGGGCCCAAAGACTGGTTTCCAGGCTGAGGGGATTAGCCTGAAAAAAAGAGAGGACTCAGATCTGTAGAAATCGCTGCGCCAGTACTGTTCATATGTTTATTGACAGAATTTGTCATGTGATTGTGTGACTGTTATTCAGTGTGTGAATGACAAGAAGCTCCTTCCCTTCCTTTTGTTTATTTTATTACTGCATTATTAGTATTGTTGCTTGTTTTTAGTTTATACATATCCCTGTTTGGTAACACTTTATAATACCCATCATTAATAAATGGTAAATTGATAGTTAATTAAACTTTAGTTAATACTTATTGTACTGTTGACAAACAATGACATGATAATTTATACTGTTTAAAAATGAGTAGTGATGCTATAATTTATGTTATTTTAACAGTGTATTGTTGCATACATTATAACATTTTATATACCATATTAAGTATTTGTTATTGATTACCAAATGATTTGTAAACCTTTAAGAAATCGTTTGTAAACCATCTATGAACATTACATAGACAGATGGACCAGATTTGTAACACGTTGTTAATGGTTGGTAATTGGTTTTTAAACCGTCTATAAACATTATTTAGATAGACAATTTATCTATGGTTAATAATTGGTTTGTAAACAATGTGTTAAAGGTTTACAAATCATTTTGTAATCACAACAAATACTTAATAAAGTACATAAAATGTTATAATGTGTGCAACAATAAACTGTTGATAGTTTGCTAATGTAATCATAATTTAAATGGTAAATCCTAATTAAATTTATAAACTTCATATTACACAAACTAATGATAAAATAACATTATAACATTACTAATGATTATTAAACATTATTATCATTTAATTGTTTGTGAAAAGTAAAATAACTATTAATTAAAGTTTAATTAACTATCAATTTACCATTTATGATGGTTTATTAATGATGGTTATTATAAAATGTTACATGTTCTTTTTCTTCTTCTTTTGAATTTATGTTTTAATCTATTTACTAATTTTCCTCTTCCCTTCCTCTGTTATGCCCAAAAAGTAAAAAATGAGTTTTTAATGTATATGGAATAATGTGTAACCAGGCGGTGTAGTTATTAAAATGTACGGCTTCAATCTTTTAAAGGAGAATACTCATTGTGATGTAGGTTCACTGGCGTGCTAAAAATAAACAAATAGAGCTTTACATGACCTGTTACAGTAACTGAGAGTGAATAGTTGACAGAGGATTCCCCTCTCAGGTGGTCAAGTGTGTCAGTGTGAGTGAGTTATGTAACTTACTCCAGTTCCCTCAGACAGTACGGGGTCAAACAGGCTGTCAAGATAACGATCCATCCCTCTCTGAGGCTCCAAGTCTGTGAGCAGGAGGAGGAGAGAGGAAGACAGCACTTCATCGTCTACTGTAATCAAAGTCAATGCGTTTCAGTCTTCATATGTTTACGCCTTAATGTGTACCTTGCCCATCAGAGCCTGGTATGGTTGAAGACATGAAATCACCCTTCATGTCAAATCCACCACCCAACAGGCTTCTGTAAAACAATAAAAACTCTTCATCAGCACTTATAATCATAATAATGTGGAAGATTTTCATTTAAATAAATGTCTGTTATTCACTAGGCGGTAACACAATGGTGATTGAGCCTATTTCCCACTGATGAAAGTATTACAATATTTATATATTTGCAGTATTATGAACTGCTAATGCAAAGCGAACATTTCCTACTGCTGCAGATTCACATTAAAACACATTTACAGTAGCTGGTGTAACACAAGTCGTCTTTTATAGGAAATGCAACGAACGTGTTTGTCAGTGAGCTTGACACTGAAGCTGTATCGTTCATCAAAAATTCTCTGTCTACAAAACAAGACTACAATAATTTCCATCATTTTTTTGACAGTGGATCATTTTTTAACATTGCAGGGAGTAATGGAACAAGAAGTAGCAGCCACAGTGAGCTGTTAGATGAAGAGCTGCAGGCGACAGGCTGCACACCGCCAACTTCTCATCGAGATAACCAACTACTTTCACTTTCGCTGTTCATGCTGTGAGCAGCAGAAGAGCAGATCACAGTTGCCCACAGAATGGTGGAAAAAGGCCAGTTATTGCCTGACCTGTTTTTTAAAAACAGCAATAGTTTGTTTCGTTGCCCCCAGTATTCTAGGACCTGTAGTGTTGAAACACATTGACTGTTACCACCAGTAAACAGGAGTGTCGCCAAATCAGTCTTACGGATTGCCACTTCAAACCAACCTAGCAGTGGTTGAAGACATCCTCAAAACCTTTACTTCAGTAAAAGTACATAATCAGCAAAATGTACTTAAAGTATCAAAAGTAAAAGCACTTTGCCCATGTGACTAATGCTAATCACATAACATTATTAGACTGTCAATATTAATGCATCAATGCATAAGTAACATTTAACTTGTAGCTGGTGAAGCTAGTTTTTACTATTTTATATACAGTTAGGTAGTTTAGTCCGGCGGTCAGATCCCCTCCAAAGGGTCACCTGATAAATCTGAGGGGTTATGAGATGATTAATGGGGTAGCAAAGAAGAAAATCAAACTTATGCTTCACAAATTTAGCCCATATTTTTTTTCTTTTGTGAAATATTGGATAATTTTATTTCTTTGGGCCTCAAACAGTTATTTAAATAAAACCATCTACAAGGTTTAGATGCTGCTAACAACTCATAGACATCTGAAACCTGTGACAAGGGGCCCCGAGTAGGAACTGCATTTTTGTAAAGGGGTTTGTATTGTATTTTAAAAGCACATCGTATGTTTCTCAATGTGAAATCTTCATCTGAAAAGTAACTACAGCTGTCAGATAAATGTAGTCGAGTAAAAAGTACAATATCTCCCTCAGAGATGACTAGACGTGTAAAGTAGCATAAAATGGAAATACTCAAATAAAGTACAAGTACCTAACAATTGTACTAAAGTATAATAATAGAGTAAATGTGTGTCTACATGCTGGCGTTGCGCCGCACTCTGGTTGGTTCCTGTGCAGAGATGATGAAGTAGCTGCTGTGTTTTGGGAAGTCAGCAGGAAGCTCCAGGTCCGACATCAAGTCCAGGACGTAGTCTGAGCCCTCCAGCTCCACCCACTGAGCCGGCTCCTTCAGCAGCACCGACCAGCCTCGACGGCCCTCCACCACACCCCTACACACACACACACACACACACACACAAAATACAACAATGCACACAAAAATATGCTCACATCTAAAAAAATGAAGTAACAGCTCCGCCTAAACGTCTCATTTAGTTTCCTAATTATAACTTCTCTCTGTAATCCAATCCATGTATTTAGTGTCTGTGTTTTACACTAATATGATACCTGTGTTGTAAGATGTCTTTGGCCATTTCTTCTCCTGTTGTCCAGGAGTGTAGAGGACACAGGAAGGACACACCTGGAGGAGAAAAGATAACACTTTAGATAGACGAATAGCCTCTGATGTACAGCAGTAACTCAACAAAACGGACCACTTTCAAATGATGTGGGTTGTTTTTTTCATCTTTTAATGCATTAAAGAGATAGTATGGATGTTTTGAAGTGAGGTTGTCTGAGGTACTTATCCATAGTCAGTGTATGACCTACAGTAGATGACAGTCAGCGCGCCCCCAGTTTGGAGAAACAGACAGGACTTTCTGCACAGAAGCAAAGCAATATACTGCTGTGGACGGGAGCAGCAGTGAAACGTATTTTAGCCACCTAAAAGAAAGGCCCACCTAAAAAAATCTGTTTGTTAAAAGAGACTATTTGTAACTTGAAATGCTTGTTAACAGCGACACCTGTAGCCGTTAAGTCAACGAAAGTCAGCGTTGGGCTCGCGCTTGCTCGCTCTAAATATACCTGAACGAGCATCGCTCAAAACAGTGAGGCGACACACGTCAGCTAAAACCACAATATCACTCTATATTTCACCTGCTTGGCAGTAATGTTAGCTGACCAGACGAAGGTCTCTCCATGAATCAATGCTGATCCTAGTGTTGGCGCTTCCTGCTTCAGCAAAAGCGGGTCGGTGCCGGGGCTGAAGCAGGAAGAGAAACGTTATCGTCTCCGAGCGCGCCCGCAGGGAGACACCGCCACCCGGTCGGAGGCGATAACGTTTCTCGCTGCGGAGCCCCGTCACTTCACAAGACACGGGAAACCTCTGTTGGTCTGGAGGAGCTGCAGCAGTTATTTCTGCACAAACGTCCACTGTACATTCACTAGATATTCTAGAGGTGGAGCGAGACAGCGAGAACGCGCGCTGTGTGAGTGAAGGCAAGCAGGCAGTGGAGAAGTGACTCCGGCCACACGCGAGCGCGCATAGGCAAGCGCGCATGGGATCCCGACCCGGTACATTTACACGCTTAAAAAGTTACAAGCAGTCCCTTTAAGTGTATGCTATATTTAGAATATTTTCACAGTTTTACCTTCCGGTCAGAAAGGGCTGTCTGACGGGAAACTGAAGGCGTTATATCATCTATGTTCTCTTCAAAGTCTCTTTGTCTGTGTTATTGTGCGACTTTGGATTCACCAAAGCATAGATAACGGCTTCAGTTCCCCGACAGAAAGGGATGTCTGACGGCAAGGTAAAGCGGTGAAAATATTCTAAATATAGCATACACTTAAACTGATATTGATTTTTTTAGGTGAGCCTTTTTGTTTTAGGTGGTTAAAATACATTTTGCTTCTGCCCCCTTTCCACAGCAGTACATTGCTTTGCTCCTGTGCGTTACTGATGTCACTGACTATGGATAAGAGGCGTTTCAATCAGGTTATGAAAACAAAGTTTGTAGCACTCTCTCCTTTCTGTCTATGAAGGTTTACACAGACAGCAGCATCAACAAACAGACACAAACAGAGCCAGTGAACCAGAGTGGCTATCAGGTGTCTAATCCTCAGTAGACTTGCCAAAAGGCCAGAGGACAGATTAGCTGGATGAGAGGAGGAAATGAGAGACAGATAACTCTTCCGTGCTGGATAGTGCACACACTGACTGAGCTCAGGTAAAAACAAACTAACACGGAAAGGTGAGGTTGGGTCAAAATCAATAGGTTTCACGTGTATAATACACATTACTTTGACATTGACACATATTACTAATCTGTGTTTATAATGTGATCTGCATATTTAAGCGTTGTGCAGTGCTGCAGCCTGTGATTTAGACCAATCGTAACACACATTCTTAACTACAGATGCAGATGGTGGTCTAGTGCTTTTCTCAAGGGCACTTAACTGCAGATGTTGAGTCAAGAGTTGCTCTCTCATTTCTATCCATAAAAATTTTTGCAACTAGTGCTGAATATAAAATCTGTAATAAACCACTCTTGGCTATACGTGTTGTGTGTGTGTGTGTGTTCTCACCATCAAAACAGTGTATGTGCAGAACAGTGTGAGCTCTCTTGCGATTGGCGGTCCACTCCAGTAGACAGGGCGGGTACGTCCGGACGTACTCTGGCCCGACATTCAACCGCTGCAGAGCTTGAAGCAGACGGTGCTGACACACACAGTCGTAGCCCTCCGGCCCGTAGTCTGACACAAACCTACAACAACACCAAGCCCAAGAGATGCAAACAAGCACTGAAGTCATGTGCAAAGATCACAGGCATGCACAGAAAAGCAGGTAATAAACAGTACAGTATAATTATTGCATAGCCATTTCCAAATACAGTAAACATATTCCACTGTTTTTCCTACTTCAGCAGGTACTTGGTCAGCCTCTGAGAGGGCAGGAAGGCAGAGAGACAGGAAGACAGGAGGAGCCAACCACGCTCTGAATTCAAAATGTTCGGATTCCTCCACACCTAATCAAAGAGAGGAGAAAGTAAAGAGATCATGTGCAACAACAGGTGAAAGATTCTGTCTCATTTTGGGTTTTCATTTCTATCCCACCGGCTAGGAAAACGAGCTGGGCCTCACCTGATTGGCTACCTGAGCCAGGATCTCATCTCGGAGGCTGGGATTAGCAAGTCCTCTCTGGATGATGTAGTTCCCAAAGAGATTCTCCTGAGCCCCATTCAAGTTTGGGTCACCCATAAATCGTAGTATCTATCAAAAGCAAAGGCATTTACAAAACATACTTTAGCCCTACAAGTCAAATTACACCTATACAGATTGTAAAGCTTTCCTAGAGGTCCTTAGTCTTAGTTTTTCACATTATGCTTACACCTGCTTGAAATATATAGATACTGTATATCTTACTGTGAGAATAGCCTGGATCATTGATTTTTGTATGTGTTTGCATGTACAGTATGAACTGTACACATGTACACGATGTATATTAGAAATATATATATATATATATAAAGACTCTCCAAAACTACCGGAGAGGTTTTAACTGACAAATCATGGTGGTAAAATCAAGTTCAAAAGGTAAAAAAATACTGATGCACACATGGTTTTATAACATGTTTGCAGATAGACATGCTATTCAAATGGCTAATCCTTTTTTTAAATGCAGAGATTAAGCTACAGGACATGTTCATTTGTCTGGGTTTGATTTCCTGACGTAACGCTGAATGCTGGAGTTTCCAAGCAGCATGTGAATGCAACACTTACCAGAATGAAAACGTTCAGAGCTCCTTGTTTTAGCTCCTCATCCATTCGAATCAGTGAACTCTCCAGCGGGGCTGTCAGCATCCCAAACAACGGCTCCTACAACACACACACACACACACACACACACTGCTTACAATTGATTATACACATTGAGTGTTTAAATAGTTATATGGATGGAGAGCTGCAACAACATTGTCCTGGCTCTAATCCATAGACTGTATATAAAGATGGACGACATGCCAGCTCGACAAAAGTGAAGCCAAAACATCTGGATCGCCCCCTGGTGGCTGGCTGCAGTATAGGTCATAGAGCCCGCCTCCTCCATGTTAGCAGATGGGACATGAGCAACGTACATGTCAAATATTTTTTTCCCAAAGATGGTTTCTGTCAATTTAGGTAGTTCTTATCACGCTGATGGATGTTCAAGTGTTCATTTTTCTGATAAGTTTGGTTTTAATGAGTTATTTGATGCTATGAAAAGGGGGTGAGACGTCATGATTGACAGCTGCTCTGAGTGAAGTAGTCGCAGCCGGAGGCTCGGGGATTATACGAGAGAGGAGATGCAACTGTAACTTTCCATAACCGTCACGAGTCTGTGTAATAGAACATGTGTCAGTTTGATCATAAATGTAATTATAGAGATATTAATGTTAGTTGTTGTGTCTTTCTAGGCCAAACAGCTACCGTCGTGCTAACGTAGCAGCTAGGTGGCTCACGCTAACAAGCTGTGGCCGTGCTCTGCTCATGATTGGCTCAGGAGGGTGTGTGGGCGGGACCTCGATAACGCGGCTCCAGCCCCCCCAATCACTACTGTGCAGACTCTGGCTCCAAATGACGTCAACATCTCAAGATGACAGCACCCATATCCGGGATATTTTGGCTTCACTTCTGTACAGTGAGAGGAAGTAGAGACACATCGTCCATCTATATATACACAGTCTGCGGTCCAATCAAGTTCACCAAGGTCAATGAGTGTATATTTTATTCATGTGTTCACACAGTTCCCGTTAAGATTTTCTGTGTGTGTTTTCTGTGTGTGTGTGTTTACCCTAAATATGGCCCGGATGTAGTGCGTCATGAGGTAGTTGTTGATATCCAGGGGCAGGGTCAGCTGGGGGTCAACCTGAACCTTTGGAGCCTGGACCACCGCCAAGCAGTCCGAATGCAGCTCTTCACCACCTGCACACACACACACACACACACACACACGCACGCACACACACACACACACACACACACACACACACACACACACACACACAGACAGCAGGCCAAGTGTCACCACAGAAATACGACAGTAAATATTGTTGAACCCACCTGCAAACAAGGTGGAACACATCTGTTGATGGAAGTTTATTTATGACACAACCTGACTGCAGATCAGTGTGTTGTATATATGTGTGTGTGTGTGTGCACACACCTGAAGCCGCCTGTAGCAGAACTGCCAGCTCGGCAGGGATAGGCAGCGTTGTCACATTCACCACTTCCCTGTTGATGCGATCCTACACACGTTGCAAACACACACACATACACAAACACGTATATTACACACTGATGCTGAATCTTCCTCTTTTTCTCTCAGTTTGCCTTGGCTTCCTCTCAGACACTTTATTCCGCACCCTAACTCACCTCCTCTGCCTTCCTTGCAGGCTCCACCACTGTCTGACAGAAAGACAACAGTATCACACTTCACACATTTGTTCATTTTTAAAAAATTCATTTTAGAAATACTGCAGATGACACAGACGCTGTGTGCCATACCCTCATGTAGCGCTGGCGGTTGATGATGAGCAGCACGACGGAGCGGATCCTGATGAGGTACTTCCTCCTCAGAGCAAACTTTTTTCTGTTCAGGAAGAGCGTTAACAAAGGAAGACGGATTATTCATGCAGATAAGAGAAGAAAAAGACGTTGAAGGAGTTGGCACGTTTCACTTCTTAAGTCTGACATTTTACTATAACGTCAATCACAGCAGTTAGAACAGACAGCACAATCGGTGTAGCGAGATTTGTCTTAGTCACACTTATAGAGTTAGTGATAGTTTCTGTGCTTGATGTGTAATTTGCCTAAATTCATCAAAGCGCAACCAGCGATCCCTGAAGTATTATTACAGATTCAAAAGGTTTGACCTTGCGTTTATTGCCATTTTAGTGCCCTCATTACGCCAGTTAGTGACGTTTTACGCATTGAAATAAAACGCAAATCTCCAGCATGTCTCCGGGTTTTGACAGACTGGCAGAGAAAGAGAAATCTATCACCTTTGACGGATGAGCATGGCCTGAATCCTCTGACCCTGTCTCCTCACATGAAGGACAAAAGAAGCAGGTTATCTGTGATAAGCTTTGACCCATTTGGCTCTTGGAAACCAAACACTTAAGTCTAAATTGCCAAGCTCAAGAATGAAACTCCAGACTCAAGCAGGACAGGGTGCTGCCCATTAAAGAAAGCTAAAGCTCCGAAGAGTCAACTTCCATTAAAAGACTGATGATTCGAGTGGTTTTCAACCTCAGCACCAGGATGAATTGCCAGTCCCAGTCCAAGTGTGCAAACTTATTATGTGACTAATGGGGACGATCATTTTTTTAATTGGTCCAGTATTGAGGGTTAACATTATAACTCGCAGCTGTGAAACGAGCTGTGAGGGCAAGTGAGCAGTGTCAATGTAACGTTATGTTCACTAAAAGTGCTTGTTTTTGCCACACTTATCATAAGTGTCTGACAACAGAGAAAGAAAATGTTTTTCTTACCTCTCTCTTGATCCGGTCTGTTTGTTATTTTGTCCAAGTCCCGCTCAAGGAGAAGTCTCGTTGTGAAATCTGAATATCTGTATACTCTGGCTCAAATAAATACAGCCGGCCATCGAATTCAAAGACCTCATCCACATTGTGGAAATCATCTAAATATCCAGCCATGACATTGAAAATCTTTTAGATAACACTAAGCTACGCTTTCTGTACTCCAACACAACAAACTCTGCTCAGCTGACACTCATGTTTCCACCATGGATGTATTCCACTATTCCACCGTTGTCTTCCAGCAACACGTCAAGTCAAGTCAAGTCAAGTCAAGTCAAGTTTTTTTTGTATAGCCCAATATCACAAATCACAAATTTGCCTCAGGAGGCTTTACAATCTGTATAGGATATGACATATGACCCTCTCATCGGATGAGGAAAAACGTAACCCAAAAAACCCTTTTAACAGGGAAAAATAATGGAAGAAACCTCAGGAAGAGCAACAGAGGAGGGATCCCTCTTCCAGGATGGACAGACGTGCAATAGATCTTGTGTGTACAGAGTAACAACATAATGAAAATACAACATAGACAATCCATATGACAAAATAAAAATGATACACATAATGAGAAACACGTCACCTCGCCAGATTTCACAACGAGACTTCTCCTTGAGCGAGACTCTTTCCATAATGTCAGACAATTATAATAACAATTTCATGCCTGTCATGGCAAAAACAAGCACTTGTAGTGGACGTAAATGACGGTGTCAGCTTGCCCCAATAGCACCATATTGCAGCCTGTGAGCAGCTGCCGTCTAAAGCGCTACTCCCTCAATACTGGACCAGTTTCAGAAATTATTGTAACTATTAGTCACACAAAAACATGGGAAAATAGGGTCCAGGTTGAAAAATACCAAAGTTACCCTTTAAATGTAAGTTGATGTTGACCTCAGGTGAACATTACCTGGCCAGGTAGCCTTTGCAGCGAGTCTGGAACAGGGTCACACGCCGCCGCAACTTGGCAAAGTTCTTGCGGACAAAACATGTGCGAGTGTATTTCTGCAGCGTCATGGCGGCGATGTTCAGCACGCGGTCACGCTTCCCTTCCAACAGCTGATACAGCTCTTCTTTCAGGAAAATCTAACACACATAAATCACAGAATCTCAGTATCGATTTCCTATGTATGCTTCATTTGATCTTATTTTGTGAATGTTACTGAGAGAGCTCACCTTACTGACTCCCAGCTGATAAGAGCCGTTCTTGACCGGTCCAAGCCTGTGGAGCATGGTGACACAGTTTTCTCCGTCTGCAGGCGGAGGATCTTCCAGGCAGAGCAGGGCTTTGTACCTGTGCATGCCCACACACAAATTTAAAAGTGATAATCAAATATGAATTGTGGTGTAAATGTGAACAAGGATCAGGGAAATCCAAAGCTGCAACATGTCTCTGTGTGAGTGAATGCTATGAATATGAGAGACCTACCGTAGTGTGAGGCTAACTGGGATTCTGGGTGTTCTGAGTTTTGGTAGTTAAAGGAATACTTCACTTACAAATTTACCTTTTGTATATCAATTACTCACCCCGTGCTACCTTGAATTCTTAAGTAAAACGTAGCTTTTTTCGCATGCCCCCACAGTGAGAGAAGAATAAAAAAATTGGAAAAAGTCTTGATGAATTGAAGTAAATGGGGGCAGTGTTTAACAACAGAAAAACTATATCAAGACATCCGTTAACAAACTCTCACACAACTCGTGCAGTTTAATCCAAGTTTCATTTATCCAGTCGTATGCTCACTACTTCACGAATACGTGCATCTTTGCTAAAAACCGTACTGTTTAAAACACATTGGACTTGCAGGGACGAGTAGCGTGCCTGTGCAAGCGTGAGACTGTTTATGCATACAAACGGATAAACGAGACTTGGGGCTGATCACACAGAGATCTGTCACTGCAGGCGTGGCTGCTTCAAAAACGCCTTGGCATAGCTCGTTGGGCAAAACAGCGGTGCATCTGTGGAGTGGGGCTGTGTGTTTGCAACCAGGCGATCAAATGTGATTAACAGGAAAATGTGGTCTCTCTCTCTCTCTCTCTCTCTCTCTCTCTCAAATACAGTAGCCTACATGAAACTATCACAACATGAGATATGAATTCCCCCTTCCCTCTTACAGTCCAACAGCTAACTAGCTGGCCTGTTCGTCCCTAGAGTTGTTCCGATACCGATAACAGTATCCGAAATGCGTCCGAAACTGCCCAAAATTCGGTATCGGGTATCGACGAGTACGCCAGTCTTGATTTGATTGGCTGCCTGAGAGCAGGGTGACTCCGTTGATGCTGAAAAGGTGAGAATATTTGAACAGATATGCGCACCTAAAAAACGCTATAAAGACGCGATGTGCGGTGCAAGAGAGGAGTGCGTGCCGTATCATAGGAAAACAATGTTTTTACTTTGCACAAGTTGTGTGACAGTTCGTAAAAGGATGTTTTCATATAGTTTTGCTGTTGTTACAGGCGGTGCCCATTTACTTCAATTCATCATTTATTCCGTTTATGGATTCTCCGTTCACCGTGGAGGCATGCGAGAAAAGAAATTCAAGAATTCAAGGTAACATGCGGTGAGTAATTGATACACAAATGGTCACTTTGTGGGTGAAGTATTCCTTTAAGTATCTGTTTGTATTTTGTAGTTTTGGCGTGAATCTAATTGGCTGTGAATGTTGGACTCTCAAACTGTTTTTCTGTAACACTATAAGCCACAATACTTTGGCAGCCAGTGGTCGGAGGTGCTGTGAGATCAATTAGTTTCAGCTGCTTTCACTTGGTTGGCAAGTGCCAGATAGTTATTTCAGCATGAAGAAACTGGTGTGTGGATTGTGCTCTCGCCAGAAAAAGACAATAATTCAATTTTGACAAACTGAAGGTTGTGAGTGGTAAAAGGAACAGAAACAATTCTTTTTAGGAAAGGAAGCTGAACAGGAGGCTGAGACAGTTTGCACCATATTTTAGCTCACATGGTTCACTTAGAGCTTACACTTCTCCTCAATGTGAAGATTAATAAGTGACCGACCTTTTTAGGAAGCTGTGAAAGTGCAGTCTGATTGGATAACCCTCCTTCCTGATATGGATGGTCTCCATGATGCCTGAGTAATGCAGCTGAGTGTTGACCAGCTCCATGTCAAACACTCCTGCCTCCTACACACACACACACACACACAAACATACACATAATACACAAGCTGCATGTTACAGATCTATCCAAATGCAAAACACTGCACACGTCATCCAACTTGCAAATCTACCTTATGATGGTTTGGCTTGATGCATCGCACAAAATAAGGGTTACACCTGTCACAGATAGATGAGAACCAACGGATGGATGAATGAATGTACGATTTGATAAAGGCTTCATACAAGGAAGTCAACTTTCCACCTGAGAGGAAAAGCAACTAAGTTAGAAACTGCTAGAGCATGGTATGGTTTTACAGTTGAAGCTACATATAAACAGTTTCAGACTGACAGACCTCCAGAGGCCTCTGCTTTTCATCTATAAGAGACACGACTGAGCTCAAATCAAGCAAATAAAATTCATCTTCCCGAGATAAATGGCTTCTTCAAACACTGATATCGGAGGCTTATAAGAACTGATCTTGAATCACTTTAGTCTATTGGTGCGCCAAGGCACAACACATTGCTCAGTACTCATTGTCTATTTAAGGCACAAGGCTTTAATACAGTATGTGTCACTCCATATTTCACTCATTCCTTAGTCCCACATCGTACAGACTCTCTACATCTTGCAATATCTAACAGAGTATAAGTGACATGTCTGCCTTCTTATTAGGAGCAAAGTTAATGTGGGAACGTATGAGGGCACCAGATTTTAGATTTACAATTTGGACACTCAAATGAGCTCGAGGAAGGCAATCATAACACTAATCAGTGATAAATAGGGAGCGGTTTAGATCGCAACTTTACCATTTTTTCCCTGATGTTATGAAGGTGTGTTAGAGGTTTCCACTAAGGCTTAAAAGTTTGACTCAAACCTTTCTATCTTCTCCAGCAGCTCCTGCAGGCTGCTCTGGAACTTTGCGCTGACCGTGTTGGCCTGATAACGACGAGCTGCGCTGCTGCGCCGGCCGTTAGACGCAGACTCTGAATGCTTTAAGAAGAGGCTGGATACCATCTGTACGCACACACACAACACGCAGAGGACAAAGAGGTAAGCCAAAGCAGTCAATCCTGAGTCACTAAAAATGCATTTCCAACTCAAAGCAATAATTACTAAATAGGTTGTTGGATATTTCTTAACAGAAAAGTAAAAAGCACAACTCACAACATGCAATTGTATAGTGCCACACCACTATAATACAAGATGATGAGTAACAATCATGATATTTAAAAATGTGAGTGAAGATCACTTGAGGAACAAAGAATTGGGATTATTGTAAAGGTTGAAACAATAACAGAGAGAGTAAGGCAGAAGAAAAAAGTGTATTTGAACATCTCACTCTGTTGTTGCTCTGGATGAAGAGGTCTAAAACATCCTGGCGGACCGTGTCGAAGTTCTTATCCAAGAATTTGTGCACCTGACCCAGAAATCATTAGAACAAAATTCAAACCAGGGATTCAACAGTGGACAAACAAACGTGTAACAGCCCTGTGCACATCAATCCAAGGTGGAGAATTTAAGAGTATTAATAAATGAAGAAGGAATTTAATCTTGAAAACAAAGATTATTATTTGCTATTTTTATCAGAGGTGGATTGGCTTCGGGAGATTGTATTCTATGTGCTTAACACAACACGTGTTTACAAATTCTAGAAAATAGATGAATTTTATAAATTTTTTGTCAAACTAAACATCTTCTTACTTACACAGTAATGTTGGAGATTGTGTGTGCACACGAATGCTAATCATTCCCTCATCTACTAGTCATGTGAGAAGATTAACATATTTATAATAGATGTTTAACCTTTATAAATGCAACCTGCCAGACAATAGATGGCCATGACACAAGAAATATTTGTGATGTAAAAACAGAAGTTCATGGACATTAAAGGCATAATTTGGGTGTTTTGAAGTGGGGTTGTATGAGGTACTGATCAATAGTCAGATTATTACCTACAGTAGATGACGGGCGGCACGTCCCCAGTTTGGAGAAACAGACAGGAGTACTGACACAGGAACAAAGCAATGTACTGCTGTGGATGGGGGCGGCAGCAAAACGTATTTTAGCTACTTAAAAGAAAGGCTCACCTAAAAAAATCAATATCACTTTAAGTGTATGCTATATTTAGAATATTTTCACTGCTTTACCTCGCCGTCAGACAGCCCTTTCCAACAGTGAACTAAAGTTATTATCTACGCTTTTCAAAGCCACCAGACTCCATTGACAAAAACAGAAATTTTACCTCACTGAAGGATTTGCTGGTCTATTGCTGCCTAGATCGGTTAGTTTGTTTGTGCTATTGTGTTGGTGAATCCAGACTAACCAAAGTCACACAATAATACAAGCAAACTAACCAAAATATATATAGCATACACTTATATTAAATCAATATTAAACTGATATTGATTTCTTTAGGTGGGCCTTTCTTTTAGGTGTCTAAAATACATTTTGCTGTTGTCCTTGTCCACAGCAGTACATTACTTTGCTCCTGTGCTGGTACTCCTGTCTGTTCCTCCAAACTGGGGGCGTGCCGACCGTCATCTACTGTAGGTAATACACTGACTATGGATAAGTACCTCATACAACCCCACTTGAAAAAATCCAAATGATCCCTTTAAGCCAGTAGAGTAAGAAATGCATAGCCAACTTGGTTCTCATGTTGTGTTGATGTTTGTTTTTCCTTTTCTTTTGTAAAACATCTTAAATTGTTACAAATATAAAAACTGTGAAAATGGAAAAGTTTTTCTGAAAAAAGAAAGAAAGAAATGTACCTGATACGTGACTTTCCCAGCAAAGTGTTTCAGGGTGAACTCTGGCAGTGGCATCTTTGGCCTGGCATATAGCGGGTTGTTTCCATGGTGATAGTGGCACTTCTGAAGGAAGGTGTGGTCTGTTGCCTAGCGATGATTGGAGACGGTAAATGGTTGGTGAGCCATGGAAACTAAACCTCTACAGCACAAACACATGTCGCCTGTGTGTGTTCAGCAGATTGCCTCAGTCAGTTACTCATGTAACGCCGTGTTCATATTCCACTTGGAGCATCAGAGACATTTCATAACAATGTTTATCTCCAGACGAGCTCAGTCAGCTTCTTATATTAGGAGCCCCGAGGAATAAAGATAACGGCAGGTAGGCAATTAAGTGAGCATGTGGGACAGTTTTGTATTGATCTGAACTGGCTACAATACACTCCTGGTTTATGAGAAACCCAACAAGTGAGATGTTTAACTCAATTTCTTCTCAAAATTGAGGTATACAATTTTTGAATCATGTTATTGTCATCTGTTGCCTTTTTTCACAATACACCTAAATAATATAAGATTTCAAAAGTTTCTTGCGATCTCATCTAACTTCATTTTAAGTACACATGCTCGCCGAAGGAGTTAGTGGTTTGATCAAGTACTGTTTGTATTAATCAATCATATCTCCAGCTCACTTTCATCAATATCAGCTTTTTTTATTATTCATTTTTAGTGATTTCTTTGTAACTTTAGTTTACTTCAACAAGTGTGGATGTACCTGAGGGAAGCCGCACTGGTCATCCAGTATGCGCAGTATCCCATGAGGCTTAGCAGCGATAAGGTCGAGACAGGCCTGGTTGTGGCTGAAGGGCTGCTGCTGCCACTGGATCTGCTCCCGCATGTACTCCTCCTACACACACAGCACAGAGTTCATCAGGATGGTGTTTATAAAACTCCTCTAACTGTTTCCAGTTTTCACTTCAGCTGAAGTATTGCTGTGTCCACTATAGTTTGTGAGATTTAATGACCCCGTGGGTTTATGAGAGCTTCTCTGAAATGAGTCACGTTACAAACAAAGCTGTATATGTAATAATATTTTCACTCAGCATTAACAATTTTTTAACGCTACTGAATCTTTTCTTGCTTCTTAACTAACTAGAAAGTACCGCCTCGTGGTTGTATGCCTCCGCCAACCAGTCAAGTTGCACTTTACATCCATATGTGTCCAAAATGTCATCACCTCATCATTTTATCCTGTTAGACATTTTTGTGAAATTGTCATAATTAGCATGAATTCTTGAGTTATGGCCAAAAACGTGTTTTGTGAGGTCACAGTGACCTTTGACCACCAAAGTATAATCAGTTCATCCTTGAGTCCAAGTGTACGTTTGCGCCAATTTTGAAGAAATTTTGGCTTCACTTTTCTACAATGGGAGGAAGTGGAGACGTGTCGTTCTTTTATATTTACAGTTTATGTTTTGGACAAGCTATGATACACTGATCCTGACCTGTGTGTGTGTGTCAGAGGCCTTGGGCCGATGGGGTGCAGTGACAGGGTCTGAAGTGAGAGCATGCACAGCTTTTCTTTACAGCGTGAATGTGTCTAATGTTTGCTAACAGTCCACTGGTTATCTGTGGACTTATTTATTCTTATACAGGCTACTTTATCATCAGTTTCAGTTTCAGTCTGACTTAATAACATTAGTTTTAAATGCGACAAAGATGCATCGCTATGTGTAACAATCTCTCATCACGTTTAAAAAAAATTATTACGTGTCTATATGGCCAAGAACCCGGCTTTCCACAAAGTCTCTAATCCCCCTACCTCTTGCGTTCTTGTACACATAGAGTTTAAGAAATCAGGTTACTGTAGAAGGCGGACTATAACCCTGTTACTTAACTGCATGTGAAAACACTGAATCAATATATTGCAATGTGCAGCAAGGACCTGTCTCATGATTATACCGAGTTGACTTATGCTTTTATTTCATACTTTGACTTTTCAACCATGTTTACGCTGGTTTACAACTAGATGTCTTTTGAAATCAACAAATCCATCCTCACTGGGAAAATACAAATATATGTATGGAAATATGAACTTGTAGTTTCCCTGACCTGCTCCTCCTGGAAGATGACCTTGTTAAAGAAGAACTGCAGCGTTTCATTGGCGTAGTTGATGCACAGCTGCTCAAAACTGTTCACCTGTAGCTCCTGGAGGGCAAAGACAGGGGACAATAGGGGAGTGGGGGAGTTAACAGGTCAGCTCAGACGCATAAGCGCTGTGGCAATAATGAGCGAGATCATTCTTCAGCTTGACCTCAAATCCATATATGTCCAATATGGAGATGGAGAGGGCTTCGTTGCGAGGGTAGACCCGTCCGTTGATGCGCTCCGTCAGCCAACTAAACAGCAGCGAGTACAGGATCTTGGCAACAGCATCTCTATGAAAAACACACAATAAGGTTTCTATGGAAACAGAAAACCCGGTTCCTATGGAAACAGAGGACATCTGAAAAATCTCTCCCCCAGCCCTGACGTCCTTTGTCCTCACATGCCTCCACCAAAGATTGGATGAGAACATCAAAGACGCTTCACTCCCTCTCAGTCGTCTCATGGTATGATTCATTTTTTTTAAATGACGACAGTAAAAAGCCTCAAATAAGACAGTCGGATAGGCTTTTATTTCAGGTTACTCCATGTAGAAGTAGGCGCGTAGTATTTAATTTAACAGATACTATATTCTGACTCACTCACCTGGCATCCACAGCACTCTCCACTGTGAGCGGCGTGAAGATCTTCTCCCTTACTGTATCCTGGGGGATCAAACACATCCGTTATCTGACAACATCTCTTTAATTGTTATAATGTAATTACCCTAATCTATGGCTTGTGTGATAAGTGTGTTCTGCTTACCGTCAGTCTGAAGGTGACAGATTTCTGTAGGCCGTCAGGTGAGACCTGCAGCAGCTCAGCTACCATCCTGATCTCCTGCGCACTCACCACTGACGCGACCTCCTGACCCTCAGCCTGCAGGGACGCACACCCGTACGGAGGCATACACATTCATTATCACCGTCATCTATCAACATCATCATTATCATTCAGCCGTGAAATTAAATGCATTTATTTGGCCTGGGTGTGTGTGTGTGTGTGTGTGTGTGTGTGTGTGTGTGTGTGTGTGTGTGACAGAGCGACCTGGTGTGGCTGGAAGTAGACGTTCCCCAGATGGAGGACGGAGGACAGCAGTCTGTAGATGCTGTTTAGCTCCTCTGGGGTGAAACACAGGATGTCCATGGCACTCAGCAGACGCCTGAAGTCCTCTCCATCATCCTTTCCCTCTATGGTACAATCCCCTCCCTGCACTCATGAACACACACATCGCACACACACACACACAAACACACACACAGACACACACTGTTATCAACACCAACATACTCACCCTCAGACTGTTTAATCATATCTCTTAATAAGTAGCAACTTATTAACAGCTTAAAGTTTTGTTTTTGCAGACCTCTGGGGGTTGAACTTCTCACCTTGATGCAGTGATGTAGAAGTACACGCCAGGGTGTGTCAGTACCATAGAAATAGAATAGAAGTAGAACGGATATTCCCATTCAAATCAACGTGGCAAGATGGTCAGAGCGGCGGCCATTTTTATGTGTACCATTGCCATTGCTACCGTTGTAGCCAGCTGACTTCCACATAAACAAGGGATGTGCATTTCTAGCAAAAATACTATTCGATAATCAATGGGAATTAGTCGATCATTTTTCGAAAAAAACGCGATGAATTAAGGGTTTACTTCAGCCATTTTGTTGGAACAGCGGAAGAGACCAGTGGAAAGACTAACTAAGATGGTTTTGGTGAGTTTTACGTTGTTTGTATTGGGTTTGAATGAAGTGTGTTTTATGATGTTCCACCGCTTGAAGCTGATCTACCAGCTGAAACTACGAGGGGCGCAGCGCGGTGCACACACCTAATCACACACGCCGACGGAAATAAGCCAAACTGAACATGCCACACGTTTTACCAGTAGTAACGTTAATACCAGGCGGCGCCTGCGACGTAAATACAAGGGAAAATATATTTTTTTAAAACAAGATGATAAACTAAGAACATAAACTTTTCAATTTTTTATAATTGAATGACCATTTGAAAATCATGACCCATCCCTAGTATGAAACTAAACCGACTTACGGCAAGTTGCGGACTCACTGAGATGAAGTTTTGCAGTAACGACTGAAACGAGTAGTGGAGTAGTAGCGTTACAAAGCCACCAGTTAATGAGTCAAATTTAAAAACTTGATGGTTCATTCACACACTCTTTTGTCACAGCGTAGGAAAGCACATTGCTATCGCCAGATGAGTGACTTTATTCGTGTTGGAATTAGCAAGTTAGCTGGCTAAGTAGCAGACAGCTGGCTAGTTATCTAGCTTGCTAATTCTGCCATGCTTTCATGCTACACTGGTTACAGAAAATGAGCTGAACAGCGGACTGGTGGCCAGTAGCAGCGTGGGCAGCGCTGGGTCTAACGGTCCCTCCACCTTACTCCCCATTGCACCAGAGAAGGACAAGCTACCAGGATAACCAGCCAACCATCTGTCTCTCCGGAGCTGTGACCACACTTTACAGCCCCACTGACGTGTCTTGTCACCAAAACAACTAACATCAATCTCTATTTTCTTTTATAATAGTCAACTGACCACTGAAAACAGTTCAATATCCATTTTATTCCTGGTCAGTACACTGTGACATCACTGCTGGGCGTGGTTACTGACTACACTTCTAACCACAGAGGGCAGTGAAACATTACTTTTCAGCCTGGAGTTACATTACTATTTAAAAAAACATAAGCCACATGTGTTTGGAGTAGTCACCACCACCGCCACCACCAATAACAATGTAATTAGTCAAGGAGCTTTAATCAGCTTTGCCATGAGAAACCCATTTGTGTTACTTTGTGTTTCATCACATCTCATGAAGTGGTGCAAAGAAATCCAAGAGACCAAACCGGCTCGATGATGGCAACAAAGTGTGCAGGAGCAGCGCTACTCTATCAGAGTGGTTGTATGCTTCCACCAACCAGTCAAGTTGCAGTTTACATCCATGTTTGTCTAAAATATCATCACTTCATCATTTTATCCTGTTAGACATTTGTGTGAAATTGATATAATTGTCATAATTGTCATATGAATTCTTGAGTTATGGCCAAAAATTTGTTTTTTGAGGTCACAGTGACCTTGACCACCAAAATCTGATGAGTTCATCCTTGAGTCAAAGTGGATGTTTGTGCCAAATTTGAAGATATTCTGACCAGACGTTCCTGAGATATCTCATTCAACAAAATGGGACAGACAACCCGAAAACATAATGGCTGCATAACAAACCAAAAGCTAAAGGAAAAGTCAGGGGATCACCAACATCAGTAGAATTCTTCCTCTGTTGAACATGAATGTCTGTACAAAATGTCATGGTAATCCATTAAATAGTTGTTGCGATATTTCAGTCTGGATCATAGACTGTATACAAAGATGGATGACATGACAGCTCCCCAAAACTGAAGCCAAAACATCTGGTCGCCCCCTGGTGGCTGGCTGCAGTATAGATCATAAAGCCCGCCCCCTCCATGTTAGCGGATGGGACATGGGCCAAACTAAAAAGTCAAAGTACACGTCAAATATTTTTTTCCCAAAGATGGTTTCTATCATTTTAGGTAGTTCTTATCACACTGACGTATGTTCACATGCTCATTTTTCTGATAAGTTTGGTTTAAATTAGTTATTTGATGCTATAAAAAAGGAGTTGAGACGTCATGACTGACAGCTGTGATTGACAGCTGCTCTGAGTGAAGCAGTCGTGCAGCCAGAGGCTCGTGGATTACATCACTATCCCCAGAGCCACGCCACAACATGTAACTATATCTATTTTTTTCACACTTTTTTTCCATTTTTTCCATATTTGTGAAAGGTTGGATAGTTTCAGCTCCTCGGGAAAATTACTCAAATGAAACAATCTGAGAAGGTAAAATTCCTCTCTGGTTAAACTCATAGACTCATGCGACATATGACGAAGGCTCACGAGTAGACGTTGCTTTGTTTGAAGGGGTCGCAACCACCGCTGAAGAACAATAGAAATATCACGACATCAATCATTCAAGCCTTCCTAGAAGATACACACAGTAACCACGAGTCATATATCCACTTTGGACAGAAATCAGCACATTACATTCATCACTCAACATATTTCAGATACAAAGACTCCAGCCCGCAAAGGTCCCTCATTCTGTATTTGGGTACCGCAATGAGTTTTACGTTGGTGCCATTCATCACTTTGTAGGATAAATGTGACATTTTCAGAAAATTGACATCTCATTTGTTAATGTGACTGTGAAACTGATTACAGTGGCCACTCCTTACCTGTGCTCTGTGTGTGTGTGTGTGTGTGTGTGTGAGGGGGGTGTAATTCATATTTCAGCACCTGATTCAGATAGTAGTAAGTCTCAGCTTCCTGCAGATACAGTGAGTGCTTCTCATGAGGAGGAAGACCTGCCAGCATCTCATAGAAGATGTGATAGTTCCTCTCCGATTTGGCCTGTGGATGAACACACACACACACAGACACACACACACACACACAACAGACATAAATCAACTATCGTGTGCACACTTATATGCATACACAATTAGAAAAGCTCTACAATTTAGATGTGTGATGGTAGATTTACTGAAATGGAAATAACGGTGTAGAGAACACGAATGGATGGATGATTGATGGACAGACTGCGTTGTGTAACAATAGAGTGCAACATGTTGGACACCTCTTCCTCTACAATCTCCTCTTTCTCACAATGACTCACTGGTAAGAAGACTCCACCTGTCCTGCTGGGTGTGTGTGTGTGTGTGTGTGTGTGTGTGTGTTTGAGTCCATGTGTGTGTTTTTCACCTGAAAGACAATGCGGGACTTCTCCAACAGGTATTGAGACGTTATGGCACCGCTGATTACACCCCTTGTAAATGACACACACACACAGCAGGCACACACACACGTACACACAGTAAGTCCGAATTAAGTAACAGGTCATGCATGTGTAATGTGCTTGGATCTTCTCTATTCTTGCAGAAGATCAGCTACTCATCTGACTGTGTTACTGGGACATGTTAGCATATTCTCCACTAAGCCCACAGTGTGTGTGTGTGTGTGTAGACCATGTGTGACCAGAAGCCTATTCAGAGTTAAACTAATATAAAGGCTGCTTTTTAGCTTTATAAGCAGTGGGCGATTTGAGGGGGGATGCTATCCCTCTTGTTAGCAAAATGACCAAATTGCATGGCCCTTGTTAACCTGCCATCCCACCTCTCCATCCCATAGTAGCAGAGAGAGTGCAGGTGCAGAGCGGTTGTTTAGTTGAATATGTTAGTCTAGTCTGCCCGACTCATTGATCCTTTATCTGACTGAGGTTTGTGCAAGTTAAAATCTATGGCTACAACCATGGCTCTGAAATATCAGTAGCCTAACAGTGCTGCATATTGATGAATCCATGGTGCTGTCCGTGGTTCTGAAGTAGCAGACGGATTTGTAATTGCGACTTTTTTTGAAGGAAACAAACCATCACCCCTGTTAAAAATTAACTAACCGCCTAGTGTTTACAAGGGCTCGTGTTTATCCCAGAGATACTACAGACAATCTGCACTCAATCTGTTGTAGACAAGTGTCTGATCAGATTTCAATGGAAATATTGTTTAATTCTAAGCTATGACATACAGTAACTATGGTAACACATTACCATGGCAACAATCAAATATAGTCTGGCATCATGGGATTAAGAAAAGGTGAAAATCAAATTGCATTTTTACACATTTCCTGGACAAATAACAACTTTTTCCAAGTTTTTGAGGTCGATGTTCAATATGCCGCCTGCTGTACTCTTTATTTTATTTAAAAGTTGAATGAGTTCCAAAAAGTTTAAAGTGCTGCCCATAGGAGGAAAATCCTCAGTTGTTCCAAATCACATCAGGCATTGGTGCAACACATACTGTAAATGGACTTGCATTTTTATAGCGCCTTTCTAGTCTTCCGACCACTCAAAGCGCTTTACACTACATCTCAGCATTTTTCCATTCACACACACATTCATACACTGATGGCAGAAGCTGCCATGCATCAGGATCTGATCTAAATACTCTCATTCACACACCGATGGCACAGCCTTCGGGAGCAATTGGGGTTCAGTATCTTTCCCAAGGACGCTTCAACTTGTGGACTGGAGGACTAATACAACGTAGCAATGTCTCAGGCAGTGAGATGAAGGTTAGTGGAGCGATGACCACGCTTAATTTGGTTTTAAAGTTCATTCTTTAAGAATACAACTATTACAATACTGATGATCTACTGTAGAAACAAGGGGAAATCCTTGTTTCTAGATTTTTACTTTTCTGGACTTGGAAGTCCTGAAAACTCAAAAATGGAGCGACGCCTGCGAGCTAGTTCCAGCAGTCAACTCCTCGCTCTCCATATCATCTACCAAACACACCCTCCCAATTTGTCGGTCTATTTAAGCCGCAAAAATGTCCCATCTCTGCCTCTGCCTTGTCAATGTCGCTGCTGCTCTGCATCAGTATTGCTGCTGCTCATTCAGGGGGTGGGAGGATAGGTTTAATCATCACTCCCCAATATCTCATGTAATCATATCTGTGGGGAGTGATGAGGACAGTGTGTCTAGACACCAAACTCTAACTGTGTTCTGCTGTTGTAATAAACATTTCAAACGTGAGTTGTCTGACTGAAGTGTTGCTGATTTGTATTAAGTTCTTCACTACATTAGTGGAGGTTGTTACTACTCACTCCTCCATGTAGATCTGCGTGTATTTGCCAAAGCGTGACGAGTTGTCATTGCGCACCGTTTTGGCATTCCCAAAAGACTCCAACAGGGGCGTGGCCTCCAGGATCTGACCAATCACCACAGACAGAAATGTTACCATGGCTACCTTTAACAGGGATGGTGGTCGTCATGAGAGCAAAAACAAGCGAAGGAACACTTTACCTCTATCTGATGGGAGACGGTAAAGAAGAACAGAGAACGGAAAGCATTAACAGTTATCTTAAATGACCACAGTAATGACATTATTCGTTAGCATGCCTGTACTGATAATATATTGTATATATCTACCTGTTGTGTGACGTTGCCTTTGTGATGTATGGCTGTCAGGTAACGCAGGATCAGTTTAGTAGCTTCAGTCTTTCCTGACCCACTTTCTCCGCTGTAATAACAAAAACAGACTTTTATAGCACTTCTTTTTCTTCATTACTCATAAAGAGGATGTTACACAATCTAATTTAAAACAATTCAACCTGAGCATATAGCATTTCACTGTTTAAGTGTTGAGTTTTGTCCAATTACTGCTAGTTGAAATGTTGCTTGTGACAGTAACAGCTTTTCCTACCTGATCACAATACACTGGTCCTTTTTGGCATCCATCATGGTGGTATATGAGAGATTAGCAATGGCAAAAAGATGACTGCAACAAAACAAAATATTTATTAATGAAAAAACATATTTATATGCTCATTGGTAGTGTGTACGTGTGCCTGTGAAGTGGTAGGGAAATCCATAACCAAACTCTCCCTTGGCAACCAACAGACAGCAGCGTAATCGGAGCCTCTAACTAACACCTGAGAGTGCTGGCATTTACACCTCTATTTACCACCATACTATAACTCAGAGCACAGCTTACAGCACAGGTAGACAGATGTGGTACGACAGCACAATCACACACAGGGACACACAGACTCAAAGGTTACAGTTAAAGGTAAGCAGAGTTTTGTTGGTGTATTCTCTTCAAAACTAGAAAGCCCTCAGAGAGCTTTCTCATCCACCAAGGCTGCACTGTCATTTAAATTGGTTATTCAATGTTTTATCTGCATTTGGACATGGATATGTTTTAAAATACACATAGTGACAATCATGGGATAGATGTGGCATATATTCATTGAGTGAAAAAATAGTGAAAATATAAAAAGAAATGTCTTATATTGCGATGTTGAAATTAGGGATGTCATGCTACCAGAAGTTTTGTAGACGATACCAATACCAGTTAAATTCCATGATTCTCAATAACACGTTAAAAAACAAAACAATAAATCCCATGTACTTCAACATCCGGTCTTTTATTACCGTTGGAATACCGTTTTTTGCAAATTTATTATTAATTCCTGATGATCCGCCTCAAGTTTCTCGGCAAAAACTAAATTTCACAAGATTACATTTCAACACATCATGATGTAATAATTTATCTTCGCCCAGTACTCATTTTTACTGAATAGAGCTTACATCATAATGTAACTCAATGCAACCTCTGTTAACGTTAGCTATTAGCTTGGTTATTTAGCCAAGCAGGGCTTTGCTGCCCACTGGATGCTAACAAGGTCTACTCCTGTCGATGTCAACACGGATTTGTTGTTCACAATAGCTGTGTTTCCATTCACATATTATTATGCACATTTTGAAGCATTTGAAAAGCTGTAGGGATTTGGCAAAATTCAATAAAACTTCCTGAATTGCAATAGAGTTTACGCTCCCTTGAGGTGGTTTTTTGCGTTTGTCGAAAAAGAGCTGATGTGCTAAATGAATAATGGAAACACCTTTGCCGAATAAATTTTGACATAGCAAACATTTAACTCCCATGATTGATCAGCTGTTTCATACTGTCAGCGTCTTCTCGGATATTCCCATAACGTGCAAATGTTCGTCTTCGTCTCTGGACTGCATTAAACATGGCCAATACTAGCTGGCATGAAAGAACAATTAAAAGTTGCCCAACTGAAACATGTTCCTTCCATTTTTTCTCTCATAGATGGTTAGATGGCCAAGGCGACTTGTTTTGTTTCTGGTTCACAACCTCTACTTCTTCGACTCTGTTTACTGATGGATTACAGCTATGCATGAACTATAGCGCCAACTTCTGACCAAACTACGCTGTAGCCGAGTTTATTCTCTCCAAACCAATTAATGGAAACAAAAGTTTGCTTAAAATTTGCTAGACAATTGAATGGAAACATGGCTACTGTAGCATTATCAGGAACATTTTCTATTATTCCCGGGACAACGGTACGCCGTAAGTCTTAAGCCCTGATCCCCGGTACCTATGGTACCTGTGGTACTGTAGAAAAATAAGCACTGTTGCGTTTCCAGAATTTTGGCATCAACTTGGTACCGAATAACTATATACCGGTATCGTTTCTCGTGACATCCGTAGTTGAAATCTTCTAAAAAAATGCTTTCTCTGAATTAAAAACGAATAACTAACTTTCCATCAGATTTTATAGAAATGTGCAAACACATTTTAAGATTCCTGCTTACCAACAGACAAATAAACCAGACAGAAATCATAACCTCCTTGCTGGAGGTAACAAGTTTAGCCAGGTCTAACACACACACACACACACACTCGCAGGTCTTACGGAGGGTTGTCAGTCAGGCCGCGGCCCTCATACTGAAGCACCATGTCTGTCCCATAAATGTTGAGCAACTTGTAGGGATTCACAGACACGAGGATGCTGCCTATGTAGCTCTGTGTGGAAGAAAATAGAGAGAAAAGGACAAGAAGGAGAGCGGGTGAGTGGAGGAAGCAGACGGCGTCCATGACATTTGATGATATTAGTTATCTAATTTGCATATTAGAAATGAAGCATACATATACAAGTTCCTGGTCGTAGCGCTTCTTCAGGTTCATCAGAACTGTGGTGTCATTCAGCTCACTGAAATTAAACACAGATAAAATTAAACACACACATACAGAGAGCATATTATCACACTGGAGCTGGATGCCCACACTCACATTGACATCCAATATTAATTACTTTCCAGTGACATTCAAGACGTCAAAATCAGACATCAGAGAGAGTTTTTACTTTGCAGCGAGTCAGGACATAATTGTGGAATAATAAATGACACAACTATCTGATGAAGGGGATTCCTCGGGATGTAAAGAGAGATCTATTCGGGGGTTGCATTTTAATAAAATACTTCACATACTTAATGCAAGGGATTTCTTTCTAAACTCCACAAATGTTGAAGCCTTCAGGCACACTGGGACACACACACACACACACAAATACACACACGTACACTGTTAATAGTAGCTTGAAGAAACTGAAAGGATATGCATCGAAATGAGCTGCGCTGCAACAAAGTACTTGTAAAGTGTGTGACATGAATGACTGTGGAGCTGTTTGTTAATACTGGATTCTGCTTACGGCAGCTGTGTCATGTCCTCCATCCCCTCCGCCCAGCGTTTCACCCTGTGGCCGGTTGTGGGCATGCTCAGGATAGCGTAGATCTGGACACACACACACAAACACACATAATGGTATGTAATTAGTCCAACACTGGCATGCAACGTTGTCAAAGCTTGAGGGATATTGTTATCAGTTGATGTAGAGTTGATATAAAATATGCATAAATTCAAATATTCTGTTTTTGTAATGATTTTGTGGGCCATCCAGCTTCACAGCTATTGCTTGAATAATGTCTATATCTCACTAATCCCTATCCCAATTTATTGTCCATCAACTGCCATAAAATAATCCTCCAAAAATGCTGACTTTTACAGACGCATATGAATAAATACATGAATGTAGCTACCTTGTCATACCAGCTTTTGCCAGGTACTCTAACTCTGTCCGGAGCCCAGTTTGGGTCCCGAGGCTGTCCGCCCACAGGTCGAGGTGTGGGTGAAAATCCTTCTAACACCCCTTCTTCTCTGTACATGGACCACTTTGACAGATTCTGGACCGTCTCGTGTGGTAAAACCCTCTCAGCCGCCCACACGTCTTCTCCTCCTTCCCCTCCTCCTCGGGCATTCCTGGCCCAGTGTCCTGAGTGCGGCCCATAGGGTGGAACCACAGCATAGCGGTTATCCTCCCCCTGCAGGCCTGTTGGCACCCTGTATGAGGCATAGCGAAGCTGCTGGTTTTGGACGGCTTCAGTCAGACTTGGGTTATGGAACCGACGTGTGAGAACAGAGCGGTCTGACAGCCTGTGGAACAAGGAAAGGTTCTTTTCAATTAAGAACATGTAACACAGGGTTGTACGACATTGATAAAAATGTAACATTGAAATTAGCCATGTTTCCATTCAATTGTCAAGGGAATTTAAAGTAAACTTTTGAAATGTTGTAAAAAAAGAAATGCGAATTAGGCGCGTTTCTATCAACTGATTTGGAGCAAAAAACTTGGCTTCAGCAGTAGTAGTTTAGTCAGAAGTTGGCACCAACAGGTTGCGAACCGGAAACAAAACAAAACAAAACAAGTCGTTCTCTGTCCTAGTTTCCATTTATAGTGTCGTTCCCTACCTGTAATTGATACCACGGAGTTCCTCGTTCCGCAGCGCAGAGGATAGGTTGGGAGTTTTGGGTTTGGGTGCGCCTGACAGCCCAGAGCTTTCTGTTAGATTATAGAGATCTGTAGACCGAAGTGCCGTGTTTCGCCTCAGAGCAGATGAAAGGTTGGGCTTCTGGCCGGGGATAACCAGGGTACCATCAGGGAGCCGGTATGATGCACCTCGAAGGCCCTCATTCGAAAGAGCCTACAGAGCAAGACACCAGGTAGTTATTCAAGGTTATAATACAACAATTTGCTAAATTATGCAAATTATTGTCATCAAATTGAAAATTTCTTAAGTCTGTAATGGCTAAAAGGTTTTTCACTGGGTTGGTGAAAAAAGAGACAATAAAACAAACAGTTGCTGCAACAAAGTTGAAAAATGTAACAGATACACACTGAAGACAGGTTAGGGCCAACTGGTTTCCGTGGGTCAATGATGATGGTTCCATCAGGCAGGGTGAGGGACACACCCTTTAGATAGGGATTCTGCAGGGCAGCTGCCAGGTTGGGGCTCTTTGGTTTCCTTGGGTCCACTATAATAGTTCCATCTGGGAGGGTGTACGAAGCTCCTCTCAAGGCTGCGTTATTGAGGGCCTAAGGTTAAACAAGTTCAATTCAATTCATCGTCAGTACAGTTAAAGCAGCAGCTTAGCATATTTGATTACCAATTATTATTAGCAAAACAAGACCTATGTCAATTTGAATTCCTACTATATAGATGAGAAGGGAGGAAAGACAAATAGATCAGCACACACACACACACACAAACACACACAAAGTAACAGGTAGTGTGAAAGAAAGAGAAAACATACAAAACCAAAGAGTGTGAACCCATAGCTAACCTTAGCCAGGTTTGGTGAGATGGGTGTATTGGGGTCCTGGACCCCTTCTGGTAATGTGAAGGAGGCGTTCCGCAGGGCAGAGTTTTGAAGGGCGCCGGAGAGGTTCGGGGAGACAGGTTTCCGTGGATCAATGATGATAGTACCATCGGGCAGGGTGTAAGATGCAATTTTCAGGTAAGGGTTCTGAAGTGCTGCTGTAAGGTTCGGGGACTTCGGTTTATTGGGGTCAATCACAATGGTGCCATCGGGCAGCGAATAGGAGGCTGCACGCAGAGCCGGGTTGCTCAGCGCCTTAGCCAGGTTGGGGGAGATGGGTTGCTGAATGAGCAGAGATGGCAGAGCGAGAAAAAATATCCATCAGCTTTAACAAATACATGGTTAACCATTTTAGGAAGAGAGAAGAAATTAATATAACAATAAGAGGTAAATCCAATTAAAGTAAAGGATAATGAGTCATGGGTTACTTGCTGTCTCGGGTCTACAATGGTGCCATCAGGGAGAGTATATGAAGCAGTCCTGACATTCGGGTTCTGAAGAGCTCTGGAAAGGTTTGGAGACATGGGCTGCTGGGGGAGACGTGGGTCCTGTGTGGGTGGTGGTGGAGAGTAATACAGGAGAGTACAACTGTAAGAAAACAGTTGTTGCTGTTCTATGTGTAGACAAACACACATGGCAGATTGTATACATATTTTGACATGTTCCTCATATACATCAGACCGGCAATACGTCACCCAGGGTAGCCTCTCATGGCCAAGACGCCTTTTGGGGGAAAACAATCCTGTGTCCCTCACAGACGGGAACAGCGTAATATGTCTCCAAACTTCTACATTAAATGTCCAGTGTGCAGGATCTGGCGATATCTAGCAGTGAGGTGAGGAGATTGCAACTAACCAAAGCCTCTCCCATGTGCCAAGCATGTTGGCGAGCTATGGTGGCCGACGCAAAAACGCGAATGGCTCTCTCTAGAGTCACTTGTTGTAAGAGTAGCGTTGGTCATTTGAAGCAGAGCTAGTGCGTAGAGTGTGTACTTGGGAAGTGAGTGGTGAAGCAAGAGAGAGAGAGTGGCGGCGACAGGAGCAAGTAACATTATTGACTCCGGCCCAAGCAGGAAAAGTTAACAGTATTTGGTTCATCTGTTCTGGGCTACTGTTGAAACATGGCGGTGCAACATGGCGGACTCTGTGGAGAGGGGACCGGCTCCGTATGTAGATATAAACGGCTCATTCTGAGGTAACGAAAACACTTTTTTTAATCATATTTGCTCCATTTCTACCCGCTGCTGCTTTAACGTTATAGCAGCATCAGACTGTCATTTCCATCTAAATCTCAGCCTATAGATCAAACAGTTGGCTACAGTTGGTTATTTATAGGCAACACAATGGGATCTTCGGTTTACTATCCCACCAAAAGGCAAACTACCCATATGTGCTGGTCTGATGTATACCTACCCTGATTATTGATCCATCAGGCAAGGTGTACGAGGCTCCACGGAGTTGTTGGTTTTGCAAGGCATGGCCGAGCATCGGGGAGGAAGGTGAACTTGCGTATGGTGACACCAAGCTTCCATCTGGCAGCCGGTACGATGCCTGCATCAACTGCCGGTTTTGCAGGGCACTTCCTAACATTGGTGAAGAGGGCGGTGGGGGTCCATATGGGGACCGTCTGAGTTGCATAGGTGTCTGAAAAGATGCTTGGCGGAGGTTTGGGTTCTGTTGAAGAGCATGATGGAGCTGAGGCCCAGCTGGTGCGTAAGGGTTACGGCGCTGCATCATAGGGGATCTTAAAGATGAGACATTCTGCAAATTAGCGCGGTTCAGTAGGGCGTCATTAAGCAGTGGTGATGGACCAGGCTCAGTGATGTAATCATATGGAGTGACAACAGTCGGTCCGTATGGTGAATGGAGCTGTGGAGTCTGATAAGAAGCCACACCTCTTAGTGCCTGACCATGTCTCATGGCTCCAGAGAGCATTGGAGATGAAGGTACAGATGAGGCATATGGGGACTGAGGCCTCTGAAGAGGAGACGCATAGGAGGCTTCTCTCAAAGCCTGGTTTTGCAGAGCTCCAGACAGCATTGGGGAAGAAGGGGCCATAGGCTGCTCATAAGGGGACATTGGCCTTTGTAAAGGGGAAGCATATGATGCATCCTGTATAGCTTGATTCTGCAGAGCCCGAGACAGCATGGGAGATGAAGGGGCCATGGGTTGCTCATAAGGGGACATTGGTCTTTGTAAAGGGGAAGCATAAGATGCATCGTGTATAGCTTGATTCTGCAGAGCCCGAGACAGCATGGGAGATGAGGGGGCCATTGGTTGCTCATAAGGGGACATTGGCCTTTGTAAAGGGGAAGCATAAGATGCATTCTGTATAGCTTGATTCTGCAGAGCACGAGACATCATGGGAGATGAGGGGGCCATGGGTTGCTCATAAGGGGACATTGGCCTTTGTAAAGGGGAAGCATAAGATGCATTCTGTATAGCTTGATTCTGCAGAGCACGAGACATCATGGGAGATGAGGGGGCCATGGGTTGCTCATAAGGGGACATTGGTCTCTGCAGAGAGGACATATAGGATGCATCCCGAATTGCCTGGTTTTGCATTGCACCAGAAAGCAAAGGGGATGAGGGAGCATAAGGTTCTACATATTCGGTAACCATCCCACCAATGTCTACCACCTGGACTGGCTCTGGGCCAAAGGGGGAAGCAAAAGAGGCCTGTCGGATAGCCTGGTTCCGCAAAGCACCAGATAACATGGGAGAAGAGGGGGCGATTAACTGCTCAGTATAAGGATCAGCATAGGGGCCAGACACATACGTTTCTGGTGCATAAGTGGGCGGATGGAGAGACCGAGGGGGCAGGCGGCGGGAGGAGTGACGAGAAAGTCGAGGAGAGAGGCGTGGGGATGCAGGATGCGGCATGTGTTTAAGGGAGAGCTGTGGAGAGGGGGGAGGCATCCTTCTTATAGACTGCTGGAGGGGACGTCCTCGAGCCACAGGGCGAGGAGGAAACCGTCCAGATTCTCTCCTCCCCATGGGGGCACGGTGCACCATGTGAGGGGAGTGAAAAGGGGAGCAGAGGGAGGAGTCCACTGTGAGAACAGAAGACCTATTGCTTCGTATGGAGGAGTTACGAAATGGACGCACATTCTGGGTGGGTGGGGGCACTGGGCGCCCTCGGAGACCCATAGGTGAGGGTCTGACAGTACCTAATGGAACATTTCCCCCCATCCTAGGCCGGGCCATTGGCGTTGGCTCCCTGAGCTGCCGAGTTGAGCGACGAGAGAGGGTAGGAGATGATTGGGCAGGCCGAGGCCCTGCAGGGGACAAACTGCGACGAGATAGGGAGGGAGAGGGAGATGGTCTTCTACTGAGTTGTGGAGAGTGAGGGGGAGATGCATGACCAGGGGAGAGGGGAGGGGATTGTGGACCACGCATCGTCCTCCCTCCAAACGGGCTGCGGGCTGGCGTGGGTGAGGCTGGGGGACTTCGCCTCCTCATGGATGCGCGGGGTGAGGAAGGTGGAGAACGTCGTCTCATTGACGCTCTTGGTGAGGCTGGAGGACTTCGCCGGATCATGGAGGTACGGGGAGAGTGATGGGGTGAGGGTCCTCGAGCCATGGGAGACGGTGATCTCTGAGGTTGCATTCTACGACGGGCGTGGGGGGACGCCATGGGGGAGGAAGGAGATGAGATTTGTCTCGACATAACAGAGGTGGGTCTTTGGGCATTGATAAACCCACTCCTCATGGATGGTTGTGGGGAGGGGCTGCGTCTCTGTTGAAGCATAGGAGAGGGTACTGGAGAAGCCATGGCAGAGGGATGGCGCTGCATCTGTGGGGAGGGCATGATGACAGAGCGGCGGGATGGAGTCGGAGAGGGTTGCAGGCGCCGCGAAGGACGGGGGGACATACTTGCTTGCTTAATGATCATGGCAGTTGGAGTAGGGATCACTGAGCCATAACCCTGTGACATCATCATCGGATCTGTCATCATCTGCTGCTAGAAAAATACAAAAAATATGTGTACAGTAAATAGAGAATGAAAAAAGAAGCAAGAGAAGCACAGGGTCTGTGTGGCTACTATTTTACTATGCTAACATTAGTGTGTGAGGTCTAAACTGAATATATCTTGAAAATATCTTGAACCATGGGCAAAGGTCACTTATAAAATGTCAATATTAACTCTAATTAGTTACCATTAGCAGCTAATGTGGCTATTTTATTATTGCCAATGGTGTTGTGTTAAAAATAAATCAAAAGAAATATACAATGCCAACAAAAGTTAGACAATTACTGTTTCTGGCGGGAGACTTTTACCAATCACAGGTCATTTCAGAGAGAGTCAAACAGTCAAAACTAGGCAGCGCTGATCAAATATGAGTCAATAGTCTGTTACTGTTACAGCTATTTCTGGCCTCAAATGTTTTCAGAAACATCTTGTAGTGTACTGTTAAGCTGTAAAATGAGAAAGTTTGCTCTGGCTGCTGGACGGTGCTTGGTATTTCCTCAGCTGATCTCAACATGCCGGCCGGGTCACAAACTTTCTCATTTTAAGGCTAAACAGTACACTACAAGATTTTTCTGAAAACATTTGAGGTGAGAAATAGGCATTACAGTAACAGTAGTATCACTCATTGACTTGTGCTATATTTTTTGATTTCACTACTTGAAAGCTAACAATGTGGCGGAACATTTTCTTAGTTGTTTCTTAGAGATGCTTTGGCTCTCCCTCTAGGATGGGATTACTTAAAATAAGGAACTACAAGCTGTGTAACTGCGTGTGGGAGTGTGCTCTCTAGAATACAGTGGGATGTTTTGTCAGACTTTCACATGTTCACCCCACATTATATATAGGAATCATTTTAAAAACTTGGCAAAGTTGCCCTTCTGTTACCCCGTAGCGTTAAAGAGTATGGTTATACAACATCAATGACACAACAGAGCTAGAATTACCTGTGGTGAAAGCATTTGTGGCGACATCATCTGTTGTTGCTGCAACATCATCTGCTCTTGTGGTGACATCATTTGTTGTGACATCATCTGCTCTTGTGGTGACATCATTTGTTGTGACATCATCTGCTCTTGTGGTGACATCATTTGTTGTGACATCATCTGCTCTTGTGGTGACATCATTTGCTGGGGCATCATCTGCTGCTGTGGCAACATCATTTGCTGCTGTGGCAACATCATTTGTTGCTGTGGTGACAGACTCTGTGGTGGCATCATTTGGGCGGCCATGCTCTGTTCTTGTTGTAACATCATCTGCTGCTGTGGTGACAACATCTGTTGCTGTGGTGACATAATCTGTGGGGGCATCATCATCATTTGCTCTTGAGGGGACAACATATTTTCTTGTTGAGAAAGCATCATTTGCTCTTGAGGAGACATCATCATTTGCTGTTGTGGGGACATCACCATTTGCTCTTGAGGAGACATCATCATTTGCTGTTGTGGTGACATCATCATTTGCTCTTGAGGAGACATCATCATTTGCTGTTGTGGTGACATCATCATTTGCTCTTGAGGAGACATCATCATTTGCTGTTGTGGTGACATCATCATTTGTTGATGTGGTGACATTCCCATTTGCTGCTGCATCATGTCACCAATCTGACCTGGTGCAAGAGAATACTGGTCTTCATACTGGATTTCTGACATGTCTTCAAATTCTGGATCAGGTGGCAACATAGGTGGAGGGGGCATGGGCACATCTAGACGCTCTTTCCCAAACAGGCGCACTTGAGGTCTCGGAACTCTGAATGTCATCTCCCCTCCCTGAACTTCACCGATATCATCCCCATATTGATTATACTGGTCTGCATACTGGTCCCCATACTGCCCCTGTACCTGATCCATCCCTTGCCCTCCAAAGCCCATGACCTGCTGGCCTCCTGGTGGGAACCCGATGGCCTGCTGGGAGCTGTAGTCTTGGTAGGGCATGCCAGCATCAATATAACTAAGTTGATAGTCTGGTGGTAATCCCCCTTGCATTCCCATAGTTGCTGCATAAGGGTCCTCATAATAACCTGCCTGTGCGTTGTCATAGTAACCCCCCTGTCCATCACCGTAGTAAACTCCTTGACCATTTTCATCATAATAACCCTGAGCCTGAGGGTCAAGGAACCCATCTACATCTCCACCATACACATGGCCCTCACCCATTAGCGCATAGTAGTTCAGACCCTCGTCACCGTACATTGCCTGTTGTTGCTGGTAACCATAGTAATCAGCTTCCTGGTTGTTATAGTAGCCCTGGGCAGGGTTGTAGTAGCCCCCCATGCCATCATCGTAAAGATCACCTTCATAATATCCTGCATTTGGATCGTAGAGTCCTTCTTCCTCATAGTAACCCTGGTCTTGATAGTCTGCTACCCTTGCTCCATTTTCATAGTAACCCAACTGACCCTGGTCTGCATATGCCTCGTCTCCATAACCGCCATAACCATCATCATAGCCTCTATGACCTTTGTGGCGGCCTGTATGTTGCTGGTCGTATCCATAAGCCTCCTCCCCGTGCTCATAACCATTGTTATGGTAACCATGAAGATGACCTCTGGAGCTGGCGTGTCGGCCATGTGATCTATGTCTGCCCAAGCCATGGTGTTCTCGCATTTTAGTGGACAGGAAGCGTTTGGTCAGCCAGTTAGTTGCTGCTGCAACCCTACCCAGCACCGCGCTTCTGTTCTTGAAGTCTTCAGGAGGCCCCTCGCTGTTCTTTTTTCCAAATAAGTTTTTGAAGAAGCCCCCCTTCTTCTCATTTGATTCTTTCCCTCCTCCCAGACGAAGCAGCATGTAGGACGGCTTCTTCCCGCCATTCTCCTTCTCTTTGTCGTCCTTCTCCTTTTTCTTCTTTTTGCTGGCCTTAAACCTCATCATGAATCGAGAGGTGTTCTTCAGCATGGATTTGCGGCGTTTCTTCTTAGCAAGGCGATTCTTTCTCTTCCCCAACCCCAGGAACAAACGCGATGTACTTTTCAGTTTCTTCCTGCTGTTCCGGCGCCTCTTGAAGCCAGAAAACTTCATGAACATCCTGGACATGTTCTTCAGACCTTTCTTTGGGATTTCCTTTATCGGAAGCTGCGGAGCCTCGTCTTTCTTTTTGCCTTTCTTTTTCTTCGCATCAGCATCAGATTTCCCTCCTTTATGGTGGCGGCCGTCTTTAGATTTCTTTTTAGAATCGTAGTCGTCATCCTCATCTTCGTCGTATTCATCCTCCTCGTCATCCTCTTCTGAGTCCCCACGTCTAGACTTCCCCCCTTTCTTTCCCTTAGCTCCCTTACCTCCTCGCCCTTTCCCTCTTCTGTCATCCTCTGAGTCTTCCTCATCATCCTCGTCACTGAACTCTTCATCCTCTTCCTCATCACTCAGGAGCTCGTCCTCTTCCTCCTCAGACTCCACTTTCTTACCTTTCCCTTTGTCTTTTCCTTTCTTTCCATCATCTTTCCCCTTGGGTGGCTCCTCCTTTCCCTTCTTCCCCCCTTTCTTGTCATCTTTCCCTCCTTTCTTATCATCCTTTCCACCTTTCTTATCATCCTTGCTGGCTTTCTTGTCATCTTTTCCTCCCTTTTTGTCATCCTTCCCTTTCTTTTCCTCCTCTTTCTTTTTCTCTGGTTCAGGTTTTCCACCCTTCTTTGCGTCCTTCTTTGCGTCTTTCTTGGAGTCTTTCTTGGGCATTTTCACAAGTGGCTAGGAGCACACCATGCCCTCTCTTCAGGATGCAATGCTGTAAACCTTCAAACACACAAACACAAATATTACTTGCACGCTGTATGGAAGGTAATACTGTATTTTAAAACAAAGAAAACATGATGTGATATGTTAAGAAAATATGATCAAGAGTCTGACCTTTAGAAGATTCCTTGGTTTAGATATGCTTAGTTGCACCAGCACTATATGCAGGTTGTGTGTGAGGACAGGTCCACCTGGCCAAAGCAGTTCTACACTGCCCAAATCTGGTCCCCATGAAGCCTCCTGTCCAGACATACACATAGCTAAATGTCAGCAAACTGTATCACACACACACATAGATACATGTATACACACAAACTCTAGCATAGACACAATGAAACCAAGTAGTTAAGTAAACTCTGATCTTCATATCACCGCCCCATTCAGGAACTGTTCAAATGTATTTACCAAAATTATTAAGTGAGTGCTAAAAGCTTAGCTCCACAAACGTTTTTATACACTTCAGCGGAGTCTCAAACCACTATCCATCTTGCTACCAAATGATCTCCGAGGCCTACCTCCTGACAAACGCCAAATTCACACCAGGCAGCAGCGAAGTGCAGCTCACTGCAATAATTATATTTTTCTGGGTTCCCCGGTAGCTCACCTGGTAGAGCGGGCGCCCTATGTACTAAGGCTTGTTGTCTGGCTGATTGCTTCTTGTAATTCGTTAATTATGTTCTGTGTGTATTTATTTTGTTTGATTGTAAATTCTGTTTTATTGTACTCTCAACATCATTGAAAATGAGGGCATGCCCTCAATGATTCCTCGAGATTTAAATAAAAGTTGAATTAAATGAAAAAGGCTGAGTCCTTACTGCAGCAGCCCGAGTTCAAATACAACCCCCGGCCCTTTGCTGCATGTCTCACCCATTCTCTCTCCGCCTTTCATAACTATCACTATCACTTTCAATACAGGAGGCGCATTCATGTGTTTCAGGCGGAAAGAAACTCTTTTGTAATATAGGTCAACATTTCACAGGAGTCACAGGATCTGTTTACTGATTGGCTGCGGGTACTCTCTGGCCACCCTCTGGCCACTCTCTGGCCACGCTTCGGCGCTAAAAGTTAAACTTTTCTCAACTTTTATTTGGCAGCACATCGCCACAGAATCAAATGGCCGCAGCTCGCTGAGCTCAGGAGTTGCCATTACAGATTTTCATAAAAATTGCATGGCAGTTCACCGTACTGATATACTGATACCGATACTGTATCGGATATCGGGCCGATACTGACTCAAATAGCTGGATCGGGAATCGGTGACAACGGGGCTGATCTATCCAATTCAGTTTTATGTTTATATACTATATACATTATATACTGGAATTTTAATTCCTGCTTAAGCTTTGACCAATTTGTTGCTGCATTAAAAAGTTTTACATTTGAATTGTAATCCTTGTTAATTTTGAAGATTTTTACCAAGCTGCTTGTGCAGGATTTAGGAAAGCAGTGTTAGGAAAGCAGTTTAAGTCAAGCCTGATGTTGCCTTATACATAACAGACTTCAGAATCATCTTGTTGTGCACGGTTTAGCTGTAAAATGAGAACGTTTGTGACGCCGCCGCCATTGTGAAATCTGGTGAAGGAACGCCAAGTTCCGGTCACATGACCGGAGCACAGCCAATAGGAGCACTCTCAATGAAATGACCTGTGATTGGTCAAAGTCTATCGTCACGGGCTAGATGTTTTAAAGCCTGAAAACAAAGCCATGAGGAGGTGCAGAAGTCTAGTTATCTCTCAGAACACTTGAATTACAATATGCTGAAAGGTTATTATGGAATTTTTACCCAATGATGCCAAAAATATACTGCCTACTGCCACTTTAAAGACTGGGATTGGATTGGTACTCGGTATTGGCCGATATCCAAAGTTCGCTGCAGGCCCCACTGCGCCGCTGCTCTGGTGTGAATTCAGCGTAAACCCTGCTCCGAATCATTAACCCCTGCTCAGAGTTCCTCAGCAGCATGCTCTCTATCATGCCCTATCCCCCTATTTGAACATACTACCCAGAAATCTCCTAATGTGAGAGAGCTCTGACTCTTATATAGAGTTATACAACCTCTATCAATAGATTACCAATCTCTACCCATCAATATCCAGCTCTATTATATGCTTTAAGGTCAAATAAGGTCAATTTAAGGTCTAATTCTGCTTCTGTATGCATATCATTAACTGCATTATGAAGCTTAACCTCACTGCGAACTCTCACAAAAGCTCACAATTTTTACTGTGTTGGTTTTGCTAATTTCCACACAGTGTGATGCCTGCTGCATCTGTTTCTGTAAAACTGTATACAAACACTTAAAATCACACAAACAAAACATGCAGCTGTTACTCCAGCTCAAAGTCTACTTCTGTCTTTGGTCAAGTAGTCTTTCTCTTGTAGTAAAAAGACAAACTCTTGTGGCAAGTGTGTCACCACACTCATTCACCAAAACAGCTTTCCATCATAGTCACCTCCACATTCAATGACAAACAGTACGGAGGAGCAAGTGTGGTGGTCGCCAGAATCTCTGCTGTCTTCCAAATTGTGTTGCGTCCTTGCAGTAGGTCTCTTCTTTAGCGGTTAAAAAAACCCAAGGAATTCCAGGACAAAGTATTGAGGTCACACTCAGCTTCTTCCTTTGACCTAGTCCGTCCTCTGTTGCTCACTACAACACATTCCCTCACTCAACACAGCACACTGCCCTCCTCAGAGTGTGTGACAGCTATCGTGTGTGCAAGTCAAGTGTGTGTGTGTGCTGGAGAAAGACAGAAGGGCAGATGGATTGCCTGTTTGTGTGTACGTGCGTGCGTGCGTTTGCATGTGCGTATATGTGTATGTGTTTGAGTGCAATTGAGGAGTTCCTTGCGGCGGCTCGTAGAAGGAGTCTTAATTTGTCATCTGGCTCTACAGGTGAAACCTGAGAGCTCTGGGCGGCTGAGGGGGCGGGGGATAAATAATACAAAAGGTAGAGAAAGAGAGAGAGAGAGAAAGAGAGACAGACATGGGATGCAGACGATAAGACTGACTGACAGTAAGATGTCATCAAATCTGCAAATATCCAATCACCTCTAATTTCTGTATCATTAATGTACGCTTATGCATAAACAAAGTCACATACACACACCTTTACGCTATCTGACCTTAAATCTACTCCTCTTTTTCCAGAGTAACATACCCTGTCAGGTGTGTGTAAGAGATCAGTCTAAGAAATACTATATTTAAACAGCGTCAATATGAGAAACGCAGGCAGCCACCAACCTACTTCCACATACGTAACAGCAGGAGAAGGAGCAGAGGCAGGAGAAACACCCACTTGTATTGTAGATGTATGACGTCTTCCCTCTGGGTATCAATAACAGAGGAAGGACTCTCTCAAACACACACACAGAGCCAGTGAAGGATCGGTAACAGGGCTGTGATTATTAGTGCCATCAACCAAATTATTCCTCTTCCAGAGGGAAGGGGTCGGATTGCCAGATCTGCCCTGTTACAGGCTATATAGGAGTTGGGTTGCCAGATCCTGATCTTTTGGTCTTGCTGTGTAAGTCTATCTGATCATTACCAGCCAGCAAAGAGCACATGTGTGTGTGTGTGTGTGTGTGTGCATGTGACCGCAGTGTGTTTATGCAGAGTTATGTCTTTGAGTGGGTGCACATGTGCATAAAAAGACGGAGAGCGTGATGAAAGAGTATTTTTTTTCCTGGATTTCCCACGGTTTGTCTCTAACCGTACATCTGCCTTTGAAGCGTAATGAAAAGACCCTATCAAACGTGAAAAGCTCTGAGTAGCAGCCAGTCTCCATCTTCCCAAAGCAATCGCTGCTGGCAGGTGGTCCTCCATCTTTTGATAGAATTTGTAGAGGAGAGACAACACAGAGAAGCTGGGATACATGCCCGGGAGAGAAAAGCAGACTTATGACAGAAGTGGACTTGATGAGGCTCATCAAAAGCATTCAGGTCCTGAGGGGGGGAGCAGTAGACCATCTTTGTCCCTTTACACACACATTTACACACACACACACACACACACACACATGAAGCAATCTGCTGCTATCTAGTGGACCAGCATTACACCTGCAGCACTCACTAATAGTTTGGAGTTTGTTCAGGTTAGTTTACACCTTGCAGGCCTGCATGCAGCAAGTGTAACACACTTGCACAACACAAAGCAATCATCTAAGCACGTTTGCATTGCATTTTTCGTGATTTAATATAGTCTTATAATGAGCGGAAAGGAGATACATTATGTAGTTTAACTCCAGGATAAACATTTATCTTGCACGAGAGAAGAAGATTAACAAAAGTGTGCAGGCATAGACGGAAGAGTTTATGTGAGGACCAAAGAGGAAGGAGGAGGACACTCACTCCTCCTCAATAATGTATATTATTGTATTCTAATTATTGATGCATGAATGTGTTCATCACTTTAATGTTGCAGCTGGTTAAGGTGGAGCTCATTTTAATGACTTTAAGCTGCTGGGTATCCTGTTGGAATAAAGTAATTGTTAATTATTTAACTGCAAAGTAGTAATGTGTTTTTGATACCTTTTTGTATTAAATCATACCGGCATGTTTGCTGAAATTGATTGGATGTGCCAAAGCCCCACCAAGAAAAAACTGGAGTGTACCTATAATAAAACCTACCTGTCCTCCGGCACACCCACGCTGGAGCTCCGAAGTCACGTTCCTCCATCCTCTTTAGGTCAAAAAAAGGAAGAAATAAAAAACAAAAACTACATTTTACATGTTCTTAATCTTACCCAGTTCCTCCTCACCTCTGCTGCTCCCGGCTCAGAGCAGCAGGGCTCGGTCAGTAGAGAGGAAAAGTGTGCCAAGATGAATATTTAACGACACCGCTATTCTTCAGCGGCCTGCCGGGGGCTTGAGTTCCACACTCCCAGTGAGAAGTGATGAGCACCGCGGGTGGGCCCGTGTCTCGGTTGTAGGCTACACGGTGATACACACTGATGTGTACAGTGGTAAATAAAAGGTGGGTAAAGTTAAATATAAACGTGAATGTGATTTGAGTTATATATATCTGGTCCTTTTTAGTTTTACAAACTGCCTGTTTTTTAGCCTAACGGTCGAATGATCTAGCCATGCTTAACTCCTGTAACCTAGGTAACGTTAGAATTAGTTACCTAGCCTTAAAGCAGCAGTGGGTAGAAATGGAGCGAATATGATTTTAAAAAGTTATTTTTTTATAAAATGGTCACTATATCCTGACAGTAGTGCATGAGACAGGTAATCTGAAAAAAAAAAAAAATCAGTGTCCTCTGATTTCCCTCCAGTGTCCTCTGGTGCTCCTATAACGGCATCAGACGGTCAAACTAGGCAGCGCTGATCAAATATGAATTAATATTGTGTTACTGTAATGCCTATTTCTCGCCTCAAATGTTTTCATAATCATCTTGTAGTGTACTGTTTAGCTGTAAAATGAGAAAGTTTGTGACGCCGGCAGCCATGTTGAGATCAAGTTAAGGAAATACCAAGCACTGCCCACCAGCCGGAGCTCAGCCAATAGGAAGGCTTCTCTCTCTGAACTGACCTGTGATAGGCTAAAGTCTCACGTCACTGGCTAGATGTTTTAAAGGTCCCATATTATAATTTTTTTTTTTTTTATTATAAAGCAGGCTTAAGTCCTATATAAATACTGTGAAAGTATCAAAACACTCAATCCACAGGGAAATACACACAGCCCGTATCCAGAAACTCTGCAGTTGAAACAAGCTGTCAGGATTTCTGCCCATTCGTGATGTCTTGAATATACAATATTTAGACCCTTGACACAATTTTAAACGTAAACATTCTAAATGTGTCTCAGATTTCTTCCTGGTTGCAGTGTATGTGAATGTCATCAGCTGACAGGAAGTACACATGGACCCAAGCTGTTGCCTAGCAACGCAATTCTGTTGCAATTCCGTCAAAAAGCGCTAAAAACGGAGCGTTTCAGACAGAGGGTGAATGCAGGCATATTCTGGCTGATAGTATGAGGAAAATAAAGTTTTTTTTGAACATTAAAGAATGTAAACGTGTTCTCATAGAAACACAAAATACAAGTATGACCTGAAAATTAGCGTAATATGGGGCCTTTAAAGCCTGAAAAACAGAGCCATGAGGAGGTGCAGAAGTCTAACATTACAATATGCTGAAAGGTTATTATGGATTTTTTGTTTTTTTTTGCACAATGATGCCAAAAACATTCTGCCTACTGCAGCTTTAAGTTGAAAAAAAAAAAAGTTGTTTTTCCCTCCACTAAGTTACCTGAATGTTGACCGGATGTTTAGTTAGTGGATATGTAACTATTTCCTGTCATCCGGACTGTGTAAAGTGTCATGAAGACGCCTCTCGAGGGATAAATACAGCGCATATCGGATGAAGGTGAGAACATGTCCAGTTAAAGTGTCCACATTGATGAGCAGTCCTCGTGTTGTCCGCCAGATGGACCCGCCTGACTACAAACAACCATCAGAGAGCCTCAAACTGCTGCAGCTCCACTGGATTCACTCCATAACCCAGACGACCTTGCCGTCTCCCCCACATGACCGGCTGGCTGCCGGTATCAAAACAGGGTTTGGCTTTGATATTGAACCAACTGTGGAGAGAGACACGATGCAAGACCAAGCTGGCTTTTCTGTTTTTTTTAAGAAGAAAAAACAAGCCTTTGGCTACGTTTGATCTATTTATAGAGCTGTTCCTGAAACAGCCATTTACATATACTTTATCCAATAGGCACATTGGCTGTGTTTTTGGGGGTTAACACACTTAACATAGTGTTGATATTCTGCAGCTGGCAGCCAATGTCTTGGTCAGTGCAGGCAGCTCTCCAACCTGCCAGCTGGGTTTCTAACCAAAAACCAGGTCACTGCTTTTATTTTTTTTGTCCACTGTGACAGCAACATAATCAATTACTAGGCTACTTAAACAGCTGCTTGAAAATACACCGACATATATGCAATTAAATAATTAAAACTCTCTCTCTTAGTCATACTATAAATTAGAATAAATTAGTGTTTCCCAGTCTGGAGGTCAAGACTCCCTTAAGGGGTTGTGAGAAGATAAACATGCTCGGAAAGCAGAAAACTGACTTTCCTTGTTTTTTTATCTCTTCTAAATTACTGGATGGTTTTACTTATTCACTATAAAACTAGGGCTGTCAATTAATTTCAATATTTAATTGCGATGAATTGAAAATGAATAACACCATTTTTTATCTGTTCAAAATGTTCCTTAAAGGGAGATTTCTCAAGTATTTAATTCTCTTAGCAACATGGGAGTGGGCAAAAATGTATGCAAATGTATGTGTATATATTAATTATTGGAAATCAGCTAGCACATAACAATGACAAATATTGTCCAGAAACCCTCACAGGTACTGCAATTAGCATAAAAATATGCTCAAATCATAACATGGCAAACTCAAGCCCAACAGGCAACAACAGCTGTCAGTGTGTCAGTGTGCTGACTTGACTATGACATGCCCAAACTGCATGTGATTATCATAAAGTGGGCATGTCTGTAAAGGGGAGACTCGTGGATACCCATAGAACCTATTTACATTCACATATCTTGAGGCCAGAGGTAAAGAGACCCCTTTGAAAATGGCCATGACAGCTTTTCCTCGCCAAAATTTAGCGTAACTTTGGAGCGTTATGTAGCCTTCTTCGCGATGAGCTAGTATGACATGGTTGGTACCAATGGATTCATTAGGTTTTCTAATTTCATGATGCCTAACTTTAAAACTGAGCCTGCTACAACCTCGGTAAGAAAATTAGTGGCGTTAAAATGAATTTGCGTTAACGCGTTAACTTTGACAGCCCTATCTAAAGCATATTTCAATGAAACAAAGAAAAAATGCCTCTTTAATGGTTGAACTGGTCACAATCGGTCAACCAGTGCCAAGGGGCAGCAAGTAGACATGATTTCATTTTAAGGAGTGACATGCCAAAACGCCTGAGAACCACTGGATTAGATTAATGATAGCTGAGGGCATCACTCTTTTTCTTTCTCTGTGTTTTTTGTTGTGTTTTTACAGAGCTACAGGGGAGTATAGCTGTAGTATAGCTGCTCTCTGGGAGCAAGCCTTACCTGAATTATGTGGATTTTTTGACGGCAGTGTTGCAACCAGGAGTTGCTGCTAGAAATTGTGTCCCCCTGACAACAGCTTGCTTTAGGGCGCTGAAACATTAAATATCTATAATGTTTGGCATGTTCCATGGCCCCTGTCTAGCTCTGGGGACTGTGAATCATTCAAGGAAAGTAATGGCTTCATCCTGCAGGCACAAGCTACTTTTTTTCCGAATAACATAATAAAGCCTTGTTTCAGGAAGGTGGTGATGTTTGTCAAGGAAAATGTTCCAACAGGTGTCGAGCTAGACCTGCATTTTTTGAGTACAGAAATATCGGAGAAATGTCAGTGATAAGTGGAACGAAGAGTTAAAATGTAAGTAGCCTAAACTTGCAAAAGAAATGCCAGTACCGGTGAGGTGAAAGCAGAAAAATTAGCTCCGACTCACTGCCTCCGAGCAGTCGTGAGCTTTCCCACTACCAGGCTCTGCTGGTCGGACAGCAGGCAACAGATTGGTGAGCGGATCACCAACGTTATTTTTTTCTCCTGAAGGAGCCAGCTGAGTCGGGAGCTGAAACAGCTGCTCCGAGACACCCGCCCTCTGCAGCAGGTCAGAGGGAAAGCTCCCACTGGGACAGAGAGACCCGTGCATGTGTGTCTTTGTCTGTGTGGTTAAGAGAGCAAGAGAGAGAAAACACAAATAGATTGATAGATAGTATAGATAGATATGGAGAGAAACAGAGTGTTGGAAAGACAGAAAAGCAGCAGGGTACATGGATAGGCCGGATAGTGGAGGATAGCGTGGCTGCTGGACTAGCGAGAGCCCCGCTGAGCGTCCATCAGTTTCAAATAATCCCTGCTGCTGCTGAAGTGTCCTTGAGTCACATTTTGAACCCCTTCCTGTTCAGAGACACACCTGACTGCTGTTGCACTCCAAACTACAGTGGATTTGTTCCTGTCACTCACAACAATTGTACTTTTTTTTTCTTTTCTATTACCTACAGCCCAACCGAACACCTCAGCAGCAATGCTACAAGCATGGACCCAACCTGCAGAATCCACAATCCACACATCCAATCTCACACCCACTCCAAGATGGAAATATAGTAAGCTGTGTGTTCCTATGTTTGTTGGTCTGTATGTGTGTGTGAGGGTATGGGTTAGTTGACAATGACAAATAGCCTTATAGAGGTTAAGAAGCTGCATTTGTGGAATATTACATAAAACGTCAGAGGAATGTACAGCAGCAGACTGTATTTATGGACTTGCATGAATTATAGAAGCCTTACAGGACACAAATGTCAAATATTTGTATTAGGGAAAGTCGCACAAAGCTTCGAAGTGCTGCAAAGAGCAACGATGGACATTAATCTAAATATGAACAAAAGACAGCAAAACCTACTGTTATCATATGCTTGACTAAATGAAAAAATAAACATTATAGCCATGTGTGGACCCATGGAAACATATCTTTATACTCTTCTCTGCTAGTCTAGTGCCATAGACATGCACTATACATTTAGTCAATGACATACATGTCAAATACAGTACAATACACATGGAGTGCTACATCGCCATATATAAGACATTAGAAAACGGGTTGCTCAAATCAAGCAATCGCCAAGCAGCACAGCAGCTATCAAAGTCATCCTGCTGACGCTGGACAGATTATCAGTGGTTGCACAATAAATGGCAACATACAATAATATAAATCAATATAACACTAGCCTGTGATGAAAAAAGAAACGTGCTAGCCGCTAGTGTACGTTCCATAAAGACCACAGTTCTCGCAGCCGCCTTGGTACGTGTAGGCAGAAGGGTATCTTGTATGATGAAGTCTGGTTTGGATTTTCAGGGGATAATATGTTTGTCATACTAAACTGCTTTATACGGAACATATAAACATGTGTTAATTACATATGCAATACATGCAAGTATAGAGCTACAATCGTGTTGGAAAAAATACATACATATAATTTGACAGAATTAATGAGAGAAATGATCACAGCATTTATATGGGCAGAAATATGTGTCACTAGAAACCGAATTTGAATAATTAATATTTGAATCTCAATTGCCCAAATTGAACAATTGCATTAAAAAAATGAATTTGAATCACATAATTTGGATTTGTTTTGTTCTGTTTAGTTTGAATAATTTCATTGAAAACTGAATCTGAATAGCAGAATTTGAAATTTAATTTATTAGTTTGGAACTGAATTCCAATAAATCTGAAACTGAATGTAATATTATGAAACTGAATTCAGTTGCTCTGAAACTGTATTTGATCTGAGACGCACAACCGGTCGTCGAGGAAGAGCAATCGAGTGCAGGTTCACAGAACTCCTGGTCCGTGTAGCCTACATTTTAGATAGTTTGTTTATTGATTAAATCCTGAATCCAAAGTGGCAGAAAGGAATGTCCGTCTGAGCAAAATATCACGGCTACAGTAGCTTGGAAAATAGCGATATGAGGCACTAAATTTGAAGAATTTACTGTTTATCAGACCACAAATGAGACAATACTTCGCGAGCTACCGCACCTCGGTTTCAGATCTAGTGAGTGTTTCTAATGACACATATTTCTGCCCATACATTTAAATTATCAAAATATCCACTAAAATATTTAAAATCAGATGCAAATTGAAAATGTATGCTCACCACTTTATATTATAATGGTTACACTTTGTTTTTGTATACCAAAATTTACTCTAAATTCTAAAAATCTGTATTTACTAATGTAAAAATAATTAAGATTTGATCATGTGACAGCTGTTGGTATGTTTCACCTGTAACCATTTAATTAGAGATTGCAACTGTGAGCTAAAAGGGTTTTGTCACAATGCGATTATATGGAGAAATGATAAGAGATATTGCAAGTTTGATTCCAAGTTTGAATCCTGGTTCGACTCCAGCTGTGGATTTTTTTTGCATGGCATCCCGATCTCTGTCTGTTCAACAGTCCAGTAAAGAGGAAAATGCTAATACAATATTTAAAAAAAAAAAAAGGATTCTTGCAGATTACATTTTTTGTATGGGTAGTTTTAATCGCCAAATGTTCAGACATAAAGATAAATAAAACATGAGCAGGGACAGTTTAAAACATAACAAGCTTCATTTTACAACCACCATCAGCTGATACAAAATCTATTTTTAAAAAATCTATGCAAACTTTATAGGGCTTTTATTTCACAGCAGTAGCTTATTAAAGTGCTGCAGGCTCCCGGGGATAAATGAAATTATGAGTCATTTTGTCTTCACATTGAGCTTCAGGAACCTACAGTATATTCAGAGGGGATGAGAGTATACTGAAAGTACAGTAGATATAGGGGATGTTCAGTAGCTTTAACATTAATGTTATATTTCTGTGATATTTGATTGAGTCATTAGATAAAATGCGAGTAATGCAAAGTGGCAATATTTATATTCTCTGCAGGTTTCATAAACTCGCTTTAATTTATTATAAAAATCAATGAACATTCAAAACATTCATTAGATCAAATTCACCAGGATGTGAGAGCAATTTTTTTTAAATGCCAGTTAAACATAATGATACAGCTTAAAGAATTTAACATCTCTGTTCCTCCCGGGTGTTTCGAAAGCACAACAGTGTGAGTATTTCGCTTAGCGCTGCTTCAGATCTACTCCACTCTCGAGTATATGAGAGCAAAGGGGCAACAGAGATGAAATTATCATGTTGTTTTCTGCACAGCAGGTGATTATTTGATCATCAGCAACCACTTGGTTCTGAGATCATGCTTTCATGTTGGGATGGTGCTGTGGAACAGAGATAACACCTGTCTTGGCACTCAAAATCACAGAAATGGAATTTATGTGAAAGCTGATGCATCTCATAAGCCTATTAGATGAAGCCAAATTACAATTTAAGATCTTTTTAAATAGAGGAAAGTGGGCAGTCCACCCATGGTTGATATTTTCCAATTTAGACACAAAGCGGAGACGCGAGGCAGGGGGCACACCTGTGGTCTCACACTTGCCAGACCTGCTTTTTTGACTAATTGTGCCGCAATTTGAGACATTTATTCACATTATACATGGCGTGTGGAAGACATACAGCTGCAATTTATCAAATTGCTTTCTCTCGCTCGCTGCATACTGATGCGTAGTGAGCAGGCAAGTTCTACAAATTTATATCCAGAAGCGCTGACTTAAACAGACCTGCACAGACCCCCACACTCACAGTGTGGAAAACATTGAGACAAAGCATTCCTGTATAGTCTACAAAGATATATTCAATAAGATGCTTTAAATAAACTTAGCATTTTAATAACCTTAGTGGGTGATGAATTTTAATGTGAAATTTAACATTTGGGTGAGTTTGGATTATTTTGTATTTAACCTTAACAGCCTGCAGTAAAACAAGAAGGATATAATACTATCCTCCAGTGCTCTTTATAAGCTCCTTCTTCACTGTGTAGAAGCTGCAAATACCACGCGTAGCATAAACAAGTGTGGCTGCAAAAATACCTCCAACAAAAGTGAACCCTTCACCCGAATTGATTTTAATGGTGTCATGCATGTTACATTTACTTCAATAATTTATTAGACAAAATATATTGTTGTCTGTAAGCAGTAAGTAAAGGTTAAATAAAGATTGAAAATCAATCCCCAGGAGGAACAGGAGGACATGGCTCGGGAGACAGATGACTTGCTTAGCCCGATGTCACCACGACCTGGATTCAGTTACGCAGTGAGCACTGTGTAGATGGATGGATGGAAATCAGTATAACAGTACATTCCTCGACTTAACTGGACTACATTACTCTTGCTGTTGTTGGCATGGTTTCCATGCTCTCTGCTCCTACATTTCAGAGCCTCAACATTTATCAGTGTAACAATTCTAGAGTGAGACCCAGAGGCAAGATCAGCAGGTAGGAGTAGTAGTACAAAACAGGCTTCACTAGTCAGATAGATAGATATAGGTCAGCAACAGGTAGGCAGTCAGCGGAGGCAAACAAGACCAGAAGGGACCAGGCAGGCAGCCAAAAATCCAAAAACTAGCTGGGTTCAAGTCACTAAAACAAGCAGGTGGGTAGATACAGGAAACAAGGCTGCAATAGACAATCTGGAAATTGACTAGAATTACTGCATGGGCAGGTAGTGTATACTGAGGGGCTGATGGGGTAATGAGGTTCAGGGTATCTGACAGGTTGAGATTAGGTGACCGGAAAAGGCGGGGGCAGTGTCTAAAATCCCAGCAGTACAGCAAACTGAGGGCGCATATTAGGTACTATTGAGACGTACCGTGCCCGTGTATGATTGCCCATTACACATTAGTATTGTTGTTCCGTACCCGAGTACACTTGCGTCATCATCCACATGTATTCATTTATATTGAAATCAGCTGTTCTAGTGACAGAGCATTGAAAAACACTTCATTCAACCTTCACAGAAACAAAATAAAACTGAGTTTGATGTGAAAATATGCCGGCTCTGCACTCTGTTTCCCCCACTGTCTCTCTCGCTGCCCGCTGAGCGGCTCTTGTTCTTCGGAGGCAGACTATTAAACTAGCTATATAAAATAATAAACATCGCGCAACCACATGGCCTACTATTGTTTATATTTTAAGGAACCTCTCACCTGCCTACCTGCTTCATCAATCATGGTCGTACAGCTCAGAGGATGAGATCGGCACATGCTACGTGCAGATACAGATATCGGAGGGGGACCGGCGGCGTTGAAAAAAGCCTGCCCTTTCAAAACTATTCTTTGACTGCTAACGTTACTCACGTTAAATAACAGTCCACTTCCGTGGACTGTTATTTTCCACTTCTGTGGTACAGTTGGCTTTCACACTTGATGCGAACCATACCCAAGTACACATGAACCGTACTCCAGACCACCTTTTCAAGTGGACTCGAGTACGGGTCGACAAACCGTGCCCGAGGACGGTACAGAGCGTTCACAATACTATTTAGTATGCCAGAAAAATATTTTGTATGTCCCAACATAGTATGTCAAATTCAGTATGACAAAAATATCAGGATGTTCTACGTCATACGGTCGCATTTTGCAGTATGCAAGCCAGCACGCTTTTCTGGCTATTTCTGACCCACAATCCTCTGCGCAGCGGATACATGAGCAAGAGGGTCAAAGTTCAAGGTGCAATGTTATGAAGAAGTAGTATGTCCCATTTGTATGCATACTTCATGCAACAGTACGTACTTTGTAAGGGCAGCTGCAGTACGTACTAAAAGTAAAAAGAAAAAGTATGCTATTTGGAACGTACCTTAAGTTACTCTTGCTATTGATGGCAAGGCTTCCATGCTCTGCCCCCCAAACATCGAAATTTACGTTATCACTGTAACAGATCTGTATTGAGACCCAGATGCAAGATCAGCAGGTAGGAGTAGTGGTACCAAAGCCGGCTTTACTAGTCAAAAAGCAGGATATATAGGTCAGCAACCGGTAGGCATGCAGCGGAGGCAAACAAGACCAGAAGGGACCAGGCAGGCAGCCAAAAGTCCAAAAACTAGCTGTGATCAGAGTCACTTGAAGACCGTCAGATTTGGCTGCAATAGACAATCTGGAAAATGACTAGAATTACGAGGCAGTTAAGTCTGGGGGCTGATGGGGTAATAAGGTACGAGTAGACAGGTGGAGGATCAGAAGCACACTGAGGGCAACTAGAGGAATCATGGCAGGCTACTGTAAAATAATAGCAGAGGATGAATGAAAATCAATACACTGTACATTCTTAGACTTTACTCTCACTATTTTTGGCAAATTTTGCAGCCTTGATATTTAGGTATCAGCGTAACAATTCTTGAGTCAGAACCAGAAGCAGAGTCTGTAGATAGGAGGAGTAAAAGAAAAGAAGATTTTAGCAGTCAAAAAGCAGGATGTAGGTCGGAAACAGGTGGGCAGTCAGCGGAGGCAAACAGAACAAAAGGACCAGGCAGGCAGCCAAGGGTCCAAAAATTCAAACATCTAGCTGGGGTAAAAATCTCTAAAGTCTATAAGTCCACACAAAATTGAGTTACGTTTGGTAGAAACTCAAGAAATCTGTTTTTGTGAAGGTGATGTTTGTCCAAAAGACTAGAGAATACCTGGTCCACCTTAACAGTCCACCTTAAGTGAGTCGTAGCATTACACCGCGCTGACAGACCGTATGTGTGTGTGACAACAGCGAGCACGTGATCAAAAAATGATTTTATTATAAACATTATTTAATAATTATATGCTGAAATAGCATATCATGGTTTTAAATAGGTTACTTGCTGATTATTACCTAATTACCATGAAATTTGCAGACCTGTAAAATGTGGTGTTACACTACTTTCCTTAGTTAAAGTGTCTGTTGTGAAAAAGGCTTATTGATCAACTTAATTAATAATCAGATGAAGGTGATCACCTGTTGCACCACGATTAAATCCATTGGTTGGTGACAGTTGTTATTCTGTCTGTTGGAAATGGCCCTTTTCCTCAGATTTCTACAGACTGACTTTGATTTCTCATTCGGCTGTTGTATCATATTTATTAGTCAAATATACTTCTCTATTTACAGCAACTAAACAATTAGTGTGAAGGGGAGAACCACAGACCAATGATGCACTCAATATCCCCCACATCCCACACTCTGTCTGTCTCTATGGGGAAGACATGGGTCTCTCTCGGCTCACTACTGGCCTTCAGGTCCCAGTTGGCCACTCATGATGGTCAGTCCACCTACGCCTCTGAGTGTTGTTGCCAGAGGCAGAAATGTACAGGCAACAACAATCAGGATACAGAGGAGAGGGAGCCACCACCATGTACAGTATTTCTTTTGCACATTTTACATATAGCGCACTTACACTGAATTTGGCACACCCATCGTGTAACATTAATATTTTGCGAAACCTGTTTACACTTTCACTACTTTTTCTGTCTCTCTCGCCCCCCTTCCTCTGTGGGAAGAGTAAATGATTAGGTGTAGCCAGGAGCAGCTGGAGAAAGTCAGAGATAAAGTCAAGACACAGCTGGAGTGAGTTCACCTCATTTAGGCGTGACACATTCACTTGTTCACGCACTCACAGACACACATTTCTGCCCATGTTGCTGTTTGGCATGTGAATTCAGCCAGACTAATGACTTAATTGCTGTGTATGTTTTGCGTGTGTATATCAGCATGTTTAACAGGAGAGTTTACCAGCAGTGAGCAGGACTCCAGTGACCGGATGTGGCTGTTAGAGATTTAACATCCGCTCTGCCGTTATATAACTTTGATGAGCAGGCTTTTTTATATGTCCTTCTTCACTGTGATATTCATTACACTTCTGAAATCCTGAATGTAGAATTATCATTGGAACAGGCAATGATAACAACAAGTTGTTAACAATCATGCTCCTCATAAGCAATACAGAATAAGAGATGGACCAAACACTTGGTTTTCATCTGAATTTTAAGCAAAGTTAAAAAAATAAAAGGTTTGTTGGTAAAATGGGAATATGACGTATGACTATAGTAGAAGCTGCAATTCATACGTCATCCTCCAAGCTTGCGCAGGCGCACTCATGCTTGTTTGTGTCTGAGCAGCGGCAGACCGATAAATCTGTTTATCTTTCAGTTTGTCTTTCTAGTTAGATAGCTAGTTAGGTGTAGTTAGCTAGCCCAACTTGTTGAGGGTTTTTATGGTGTTTTCCGGTGTGATCCCATCACAAGATGGTCTCTAGTTCTCATCTAGATTTAATTACTAGCTCTTATTCTAATAAATAAAAAAAACTCAGCCTCTATCTGTCTACCCACTCTTGTTAGATTTGAAGAATGTTTAGTACCTGAGTAAGAGAAGATTTGTTTGTCCTTTAATAAGCATTTTGTTGCAGCTGGCCACCTGTTTGATGTTGAAGATTTGAAAAAGACATATTCCCCACTTGCTGATGTTGATGATTACTCCATGTGCCACATTTCTCAGTTTACCTGCCAGCTTTTCTCACCTAGTGTTGTTTTTGAAGCATTGCATTCCATTTATTCCAGGAAATCCACCGGAGAGGATAAAACTATGATAACTTAGGATAAACTGGACCCCTTTGTTCTCAGGCTAGCCGCTCCATTTATTTTAGAGCAAATAACACATATTTAATTGTTCTATTTTAATAGTTCCCTGCTCCCGGACGATGGCTCATGTGGTTCAGGTGGAGATAGAAGTGACCTCAATAATCATCGCCCAATTTCCAAACTATCCTGTTTAGCACAAATCCTGGAATATCTGGTAAATAACAAATTCAAGTAATTCCTTATTATCTCTGCACCAATCTGGATTTAGATTTAGAACTAATGACAACACTTTTTCAGCCATTACTTTAGTTACAAATAATATATTTTCTGCTTTAGAAAATAAAAACACTGTCAAAAGTATTTGATACAGTTAATCGTTCTTTGCTCTTGAGGAGGTTATGTAGTATTGGAGATGGAAATGGAATGGAAATACAGAAAAAATAAATAAATATAGACCTAGCCTATATCAAAACAATATAGTAAAATATATACAATAGACATTTTTATAGCGTTTTGACTATATATATCATCATATTGCCCAGCCCCATAACAAGCGTACTTATTTTAAGTCAAACCATGATCTTTTCCTGTCTTTTCCTAAACCTAACCACGACTGTTTCACAAAGTTAACCACTCGCAAACCTTCTGCGTCAAGATACTGCGCAAAAAGGCTTCTGCCCAAGCAGCAAAATATGACCAGTAGGGATGAGATCACGTTGGATCACAATATTCTGCATATAACCTTTGTGAATGGAATATAAATATCTTGGCATCTGGCTTGATGAGAAATTTACATTTAAAGTCCATATTGCTAATGGCTTGCTAATGGCTTCTTGTAGAGAAACAGCTTTCCTATGATTAGTAGGAAGAGGATCGTTGAAGCAGTTTTCTTATCAGTTCTGGACTATAGTGAAGTAATTTATGCTGCTGCTTCCATTCTTTGACCCTAGGCTCGGTCTGTCACTCTGCCCTCAGATTCATTACTGGGGATAGCTATAATAATCACCATTGTCTCCTGTATAATAAGGTTGGTTGTTCTTCTCTTGCAGAGGGGCGTAATAAACATTGGTATTTTTTTTATTTAAAAGCTTTTTTGGTAAGATACCACCTTACATCACAATAATACTGGAGTGAAACTTTGGTCCCGATCAAACTCGCTCAAATCATTAGCTTATGCTTTCGGCATGTTCTGATCTTTCAAAGTCTGTCTTTTCCTTTGTGCTCCTGATTCATGGAGCAACTTTGAACACACTTTGAAGATCGATACTTTTCCAACCTATGCACAGTTCAAACCCATGATCACAAACCACTATATATCAATGTGTAACTGTTTTAGCTGAACATCTTTGTTTTAATCTTTTGTTCTGTGTGAATTATCTTTATATTTTATCTTGTTGTGTAACTGCTTTTTGAGGCTACATCCACACTAATATGGTAAAAGAAATGTTTTAAAACGAAAACGATCTCCATCCAGATGAGCGTTTTAGGGCCGTTTCAGAATTAATCTCCATCCTTACTACCAGGCCTGAAAACGCATATCACATGACCATTCACGTACCCTGGGCATACGTGTGCCGCTGTAAACAGGAAGGAGTGCTGGACACGGGAATTGATGCAAAGTGCTCGAATAATAGCTTGCCTCCTGCGCATGTAGGCAGCAGTAGCATTATAAAATGCAGAATTTAACTGCACAACAGCTGCTCACATAGACAACAAGGTCAGCAACGCTTGTAACTTGTTATCCATGTTGAAATTAACCACTGGTGGTCGAGGCTAATGTTGTTTGTTTTCTTCTGGAAAAGGTTCAGGTGATGGGGTTTGATGAATCAGGGAAGGACATGTCATGACTGATAAGACCCAATCAAGAAGCGAACGTGGGTGTCTGCGTCGGTGTTTTCAAAGGTCTCCGTTTCTGTCTGTCCAGACTAAAACCCCGAAGTTTTAAAACTAAAACGGGGTCAAGATCGTTTTCAAATGTCTCCGTCTTAGGGGCTCGAAAACACCGGAGTAGTGTGGACGGCAGGCAAAAACGTAGCAAAAGATGTGCATTTTAAAATGAAAACGTAATCGTGTGGATGTAGCCCGACTTGTCTGTCACTCGACGTCGCTGTAAGTGTATTTTTCAAGTTTAAATAAAGGCTTGAATGAATGAATATACTGTATACTGACACTCCAAACAACTTGTCAGATCGGGATTGGATTTCAAATACAAACGGTTTTAAGAATAACATTACAACTGTCTCCTTTCTCTACAATTGGGGGGAATGCCCACTTTAAATGTGGCACTTTCAAGCCTGTGCTCTAAGGGCTCTTACTAAGTATATTGATTTACAGTATACAACAATGACAGGCTCTGCTGCGCTCTGATGATAAGTAAACGTCTGAAATCTCAATTTACTGCTCACGATTGAGTGAACTATGAAGTGTCCATTATATAGGGAGTAGTGAACAAGGGAGTGATTTCAGACACAGCCCTACAGTTTACTACCTCACACAAACATAACCAGTGAAATCACCACACTTCTGTCATTGTTGTCTAAGGTATTGGAGCCATAATGACACTAACAATGTGACAGTCTATAGCAGCCTGTTTGTGCCGTTCTCCCTGGTGTGGTGTAACGAGGATAATATTGGCCGTTGGGCATCGGAGTACAGAGTGTCACACAAGATTACACAGCAGGTGGCAAACACGCTGCTTTCCATCAGAGACAAATAGTCCCTCTGCAACCATGTTTATATGGCCTTTGCTGATCTCATTGACCAGACCATATGTGCCAAGAAAATGCTGCAGTGTCACCTTACAGAGGTGTGTCTGTCTGTCCGTGTTTAACGCTGCATGATGTAGCCACCCAACTCTCTCCATCGGTGGTCCTTTAGGAGATGCAGCAGATGGACAATATCCTTGCAGAGCTGGAGTTTCCCATTCCGGAGAAAAATGTCCCAAAAACCAGACTGCATGAGATTACAAAATGACCAAACAGAGACTCAGGCTAAGACGTACGAGCACATAAACAGATGCACACCAACACATTCAGTATGAGGGCCCATTTGAGAGAACCAATCATTTAATCCCAACCCAGTCTCCATTTACCCCAACCCCCTACCCCCTATGGGCGAAAAAATTACAATACAGTAAATATAATATACAGACGTGTATCTTTTCCGACATCCACAGATTGATCCACACACACTCATCTGTATTCATGTATGCATGAAGATGTGCGTGCATCAGAATGCCAAACATGCAAACATATGCTGTACATATATAGATTAGGTGTCTCCAGAAACACGTATGTTACAGGATTTCTTATTTTATCACGTCCATTTATTTTAGTTTGAATTGAAGTTATTTCTTGTCAAATCAATAATTCATTATTAACACATTTCTTTTTTCAGATATTTTTTTATTGAGCCAATAATTATACGTTCAGCACACCATTGTGTCAATGTTCATTTCCATTTTTATTAGCATATTTGTAACTGATTAATGAAAGTACATTTCTTGATTATTAAATGCTTGTTGATTATTCATCACTTAATCAACTTATTTGTCTGCTGATTTATCAATCGACAGTAAACTCGTGCACTGCGGGGCGCATGTGAGGGACTGAGCTGCTGAACAACTTACAAGTGATACTGGCACTGGTAACTCAAGGAAATAGAAATTAGAATGACTCAAGGCAAATTTATCTTAAAGCAAACTAAAGTTTGACTGTACAGAAGTTAACTAAATGCACTGCAATTAGAAACTAGTTTACCAACAGCACTAAATAAACTATGAGTATGATTAGGGCTATCGCAATATCCGCATTATTGCAATACCGCGCTATTGACGAGCCAACCGTAGGGGATGGCAAGCAACTGCCACAACCGCTATTTTCCCATTTTTTCTTTTTAAAGTCTTTGCAATGGGAGCACCGCCTATTTCACATACATCCAGAGCAAGTACTGTACCTTGTGCAGATATTTTTACTTTACGGATATTCTGTATCATTGCAACCAGACACAATCAAAGCGTCTCAGCTAAAAATAAAAAAGCTGCCCCTCATTGCTCTTCTGTGTTCTGCATTTAACTATAATCAAGCACTCCATTAGTTTCAAAACCGTCATGTTTGTGATTTAAAAAGCAACAATATAACTATTAATAATCTGACAATAAAGCTTATTTTTATAGCACTAAAATCAGGATAAATTAAGTTATTTGAAAAAGAAAATTGGCAATAAAACCGCATTTCACACTGTTGAGCCAACCATTGTCACCGCAGGGGAAACTTCTTCACCACGACAGCCCTGAGTGTGATGTAGGAAACAAAGACTATGTGTCATCATTTATCTGTATATACAGTGAGTATGAGGTCAAAAGGTCAAACTCAATCAGGAGTGTAAACTATAAAGATGTGTGTGCAGGAGGGTTGGCGGCATTTGAATCAGCTTTGTGGCAGCATATCATGAGACGATTTTTTTTAAATGATGTGTAGATGATTGGAAAATTATCAGTATTTCAGAGTTAACTGAATGTACAATCCATTCCTCTAGCTTCACCTCAAGCCATCAGGTAGACTACTTAATACTCCATTCTTTCCTATTTGCTTTTTCTTTAGATAGCTCAAGGGATGCTGTATTTTTGTAGGTCAACCAGGAAGTTAACATCGCCCTGCCTTAACAAAAAGCCAATGGGATTTTTTCCATTGGGTTTTGGATTATTGCAGAAAATAAACTCTGTGGCAAACAACACCACTTTTATGAATTTTGAATTGTGAATGTAATCACCACAAGTAAAAAGCTAATGTCAGGCTATAAAACAAACTACACCACGGTGGCATGATACACAACAAGGCTGTAGAAGTGGATGAGTCGGCATGATGACGTTTATTAATCTCATTTACCCACTTGTTAGCAACCGCCTTTTTTAAGACACATAAAAGCTTCATAACATCTATTGATGTAATATATATCGTAGAACAACACATTAAAATCGCTTAAGCTTGTGTTAACCACAGATGAATCACTCCGCAACATCTAAAACCCATTCAAAAACCCATTGACTTCCAGACGAGGGAACCAGAAGTGCTAAAACGTTAACTCATTTCTGGGTTTTAAGGCTCATTCCTGTAGCACTATAATTGCTCCCTCTACTTTCAAAATACAAGAGTCTGGTCCCTCTGGTTCTTTTCTTACCCACAGAGGAGCCAATAACGGATCATTGTGCTCATTATTAACCCAATATGCTGATGCCAGCATCCAACCACAGCATTCCCCACCACCACCACCATCACTGGGATAAAGACTCGATCAGCAGCTGGCCGGTGGCCAAGCAGGGAGTTTATTCTATTGTCTGATTATTGGATTCATCCCCATAATCGGGCATTATCCCCAGATAAAGTCCATCCCAATCTAATCTATGTTTGATCAACAACACTAAATGTTTAAGCTACTCTGCTGATTGAAATCATCACATGTACTTTTTCATCAGCTTTTGAGTTGTTCATGTTAATGGAAAACGAGTGAAACGTGTGTGCTTGTGGCTTTTAGGAGCTCAAAGGGGAACCTAAAAATGCATCATTGGAGTGGTATAGTTCAGGGGTAGATATTTGCAGGTTCACATGTTCCATTTCTCACTGGTGTTGATCCTGTGTGCTAAGTGGACAAACAGCCTCACCAACACTGAAAAACAAACAGCCCAGGTCCCAGTTTTGAACAGCTACTATGTTCTGACAAACCTTTAAAGATTTCAGTAAATCTATTTAGAGATCATACTGTAAGATCTCATCTGGAAATGAGCAATGCTTCAATCTCCGTCAGGTTTTTGTTTATTGCCAGTGAGATATTTAATGCACCCTCTGGCTACACTGATAATAGAAAGACCATAAAAAGTTACAGCCTCAAGATGAGCTATTTTAAATTGTTCTGTGTACTGGGCCAATTAGCTTGATTTGGCTACAGCCTCCAAACATTGAAACGCTCTATTGTACCAACTCTTTAGCCTCATCACCCCAAGAATTTAACACCCTGAATATACAAATGGGATTTCCTGTAGCACTGTGAATTTCTGAGCTGTCAAATTGGGTACCAGAGTGTGCCCCGGTGCTTTAAGTGCAAATTAACCAACACACTCTAAATGTGTGCTTCCCCAGATCAACTGGATGACATCATTTCTGCCTATTTTTGTTTGTTGCAGGTTGCTACTCGGGGTGGGTCAGACTGAGGAGTCACTGCACTCTCTGCTCCTCTGTGTGCAATCCTGATGCTGTGCTGCAGCAGCAGTTGAAAGTCTCTGACCTCCATAGGTCAGCTTGTGAGTGCTTGGATGCCCAAGTTAGACTTCATGAAACCTGCAGGTTAGTTCTTGAGTTGTTCTTGTCAATGGGATAGTTTGACCATTTGGAAACTACGCTTATTTGCTTATGTGCCGAGAGTTTGACGAGAAGATTGATACCACTTCCATGTCTTTACAGTCATTGGTGGAAGATCTTTTACTTGAGTAAAGATAGTAATACCACAGTGCAGAAATACTCTGTTACAAGTAAAAGTCCTGCATTAAAACTCTTACTTAAGCAAATGGAGAGAATGCAGAATGGCCCATTTCAGTATCATGTATATTATATTACTGGATTATAATTATTGATGTATTAATGTGACCTTTAATGTTGCAGCTGGTAAAAGTGGAGCTAATTGTAATTCTTTATATACTGCTGGGTAGTTTAATCTATAATAATATGTGATGACTTATTTGTTGATTTATATTTTGTATTAAAAATCTAAATCTGCAAAGTAACTAATGTTGTCAAATAAATGTAGTGGAGCGAAAAGTGCAATATTTCCCTCTGAGATGTAGTGGAGTAGAAGTAAAATCAGAAAAATGGAAATACTTGAGTAAAGTATAAGTACCTCAAAACTGTACTCAAGTACAGTACTAACAGTACTTGAGTAAATGTATTAGTTACTTTCCACCACTGTCTAAAGAAAATATGAAGCTCCGGCCAGCAGCCAATTATCTATCTATTATTACTGGGGGGTTTAACAAAACCTGCCTACCAGCTCACTATTTAACAAGTTCGATCTTGTTTGTGTAATCTGTGCAAAAAATGAAGTGTAAAAACATAAATTTGTGGTTTTACTAGGGTTATCTGCCAGAGTATTTCTTTTACCTCTTCTTCCTTTCACCTTTCTGGCCAGGTACGGTAACTCCTTTGAGTCTCCACTGGTTGGTTGCCTGGCAACATGACAGAGACACCAAGACGGGAAGAAATAGTGCGGCACATAATACCCCGTAACACCGCGACAAGTTGATTTTTACACTTTGATTTTTGTACGGCTTTAGAAGTGCTGGTAGGCGGCTTTTTATCACCATAACACAGAGCCAAGCTAGCTGTTTCCCCCCGTTTCCAGTCTTTATACTAAGCTAACCGTCGGCTGGCTGTAGCTTCAAAAAACAAATAAGTGTATTTCACAAAATTATTTCTTTAATAGGAGTGTTTTTTTGTGTTTTCTTGCAGATGTTTCTCATTTATTTTATGATAACCACCCCAAACATGGATGGACATTTTGCATGCATAAATTTGGAAAGTCAAGTTAACTAGGTCTAGCTCTTATAATATAGATTTTATTTGGCCCTAAATTTATTCAAAGTATGAAATATTCAAATCCTTAAACTTGCCTGTGCTGATTAAATTAAAGTACACTAACTTTATCAAAAAAGTCAAAATGCTATACCTATTTAATGAAGACATTTTCCTATTTATGCATATTTAGTTCACCTATTTCAGTCAGAAAATGGTTCTGGTTTTTGTTGTAAAAATGAGGACGGACTAGATTCACGACCTCACTAAACCTTCAAAACTTTCTAAACCCTTTCTTGCAATTAATTATTAAATTATTGACTGACCTTTTCAAGCTAAGGATAATTGCTAGTGCGGCCAAGTGAAAAAGACACAGCAGTGCATCACTCCCAACTAATTGATTTGGCGGCTGCACACATGAACTTTTCACTGTGATCAGCACTGTGACAGGAAGTAATCACCTATCAATTTCTGAGATGAGTGGGTTTCAAAGGGTGCCTATAAATTTGAATGGGGGTGAAGATTTCTCTAAGGCAGACCCTCGAGAGTCGGCCTAAAGCTCGCCTGAGATCCGAGCGTTACATACAGTACTGCCCCTGTCTGGCTGCAGGAAGCAGTGCCGTCTGTAGGAGAGCTCATTCCAGGTCACCCACTCTCTGTGGGCGAGAGCGAGAGAGGGTGGAGAGTGCAAGAGAGGGAGGGAGACGAAGTAAAAAGACAGACTAGAGAAGGAGAATATCTATAACTCGGTAAATGCCAGCTATCACACCGTTCTGTTCCAGATAGAGAGCCTTGAATAAATTTCTGTTTATTTTGTTGCCATTTATTGACGGAGTGATTCATTTCCTGAGTCTATATAAAGCCATGTACTGTAGCTACAATGTCTTCGCAATGGCAGTGCCTCCGTCGGAGAGAAAAATTAAGAAGATCATTGTATAAAAGACAGAAATTTATCTTGTAGGCTCATCATGCAGTCATCAGGACGAACGCAGCCCACCTACCAGTACTTCCAGTTGCGTAGAAACATTACAGTGAATCATACTTTTTGGGTTTCTATTGTGTTTGCCTGTCAATCAAATTCCTCAGATTGTCAGATAAGCCCTGGTGTGTGCTGCTACGAAGATGCCGATGCATTTTTTAAAACTAGGCAAGTCGGTGTTGCTACCGGAACTGCTGTAAGGTAGCCGATTATGTGAGCGTGACCTGATAATCAGGATTAAGGACTTGCTGTAACTGACTCAAAATGTAAGAAAAATCCACAATGCTATTCTTGAAAACACATACAAATTGATAGTAAAAATACAACCCAAAAAAAGTGTGCCATCAGGTCTTGTTGTCATGGAAACAATGTGCTTCTTACTAAAAAGAT